>NW_026943887.1:55000-60000 GCF_035594765.1 Anolis carolinensis
ATGCCGGTAGATCGATAGGTACCGCTCCGGCAGGGGAAGGTAAAGGCGCTCCACGCGGCCGTGCCGGCCACACGACCTCGGAGGCGTCTACGGACAACGCCGGCTCTTCGGCTTAGAAACGGAGACGAGCACCGACGCCCGGAGTCGGACGCGACCGGACTTCACGTCAAAGGTACAACCTTTGCCTTTTTTTTTTTTTTTTTTTTACCTTTCCTCGTTTCGCTTTCGTTTCCGGCGGCAGGCGTGACTACGGTAGAGTCGCAAACGGGCCGGCGGAATGTGTCGGACAATAAGGAGAGATGAAGGGGAAGCCTATTCGACATCAAATTATGTTACGATTTTACAAATGAAGCACCAAAACATCGCGCCATGCAACAGATTTGACAGAAACAGGAGTTCGATACGCAGTCATGCTCCGTACTCGTGACTGTATTTGTGAATTTAGCACCCAAAAACCACGATCCTATCTTGAAAACACCGACTACAGGAATGCGAGTTTTCCGTCCCAGGTTTCGAATACTCGTGCGCTTCTTAACGCTGCAACGGTTTGAAAAAGAAATCACGTTTTGGGAAGTATCTTCATTGTAACAGCTGCTCTTCTGCCCGTTGACGGTAAGCTTAGAGGTTTCCGATAGTCCGAATGCCCTTCCTTCCTTCTTTCCTTCCTTCCTTTATTTATTTAATTTTTGGATTTTTATTTATGACTGGCTTGGGGACCCGGCGATGCCCGGGTCGTTTGAGAACGGTATTATTTGTGTTTCGATGTTACGTATTCTGTTTGTAGCGGGTGAACTACAATTCCCAGAATCGTGCGGCGCAGTACTCTGCGGATGGGCGTGAACGACCGCGACGTCCGGATTCCCTGTCTGTCGGTAGTCACGGCAGGCGATATTCGGTCTGCGTGACAAGCCTAGAGTCGTCATTGGCTGGGTTGGGTGGTCTTTGGATGGAGGTGAACTACAACTAATAATAATAATACTTTATTTATACCCCGCCACCATCTCCCCCAACGGGGACTCGGGGCGGCTTACATGGGGCCATGCCCAGAACAGTACAAGATAGCAAAATATAAAACAACATATCATAAAACAATTAAACAATACAATAAAATCATGTACAATGCAATATATATATACATACACACACACACACACACACACACACATACATACACACACACAATATATATACACACACACACACACACACACACACAATGTTATATATTGCTTAGCCCTCTAACTGGCAGCGATGGGATAAAAATCAATTATTCCTTTCCCTCTAATTAGGACTTTGTTTTTCTTTTCTTTTTGTTGTATCGACCTAGAGCCGTGGACGATGGGTTGGGTTGTCAAATTTCGAGGTTGGGGGTCCTGTAGTTTTGTTGTTTTTTGTCCGCTGCCCCGATGCCGTCGCTCTTTTTATAACTAGATGGACTAGCTGTGCCCGGCCACGCGTCGCTGTGGCCAAGTCCGGTGGTATGAGAAATAGTAAAGTGTTGAGGAATTGGTGGTAGTTAGGGTAAAGGTTAAGTCCAGTTGTATCCGACTGCACACTGAAGGGGATTATACGGCGGTGTGGAGTCAAGATCATCCAGTTCAAAGCAGACTATAAATAGAAGACTATCAATGGGTTATATAGCTGTGTGGAAGGGCCTTGAGTCTACACTGCCATATAATCCAGTTAAAAATCTGACCATCTGTATTTTACAGGCAGTCTGGAAGAGGCTTTAGTGAAGCCTAACTCTGCCTGTCCCCTGGGCTGAGCGGGTTGCTAGGAGACCAAGTGGGCGGAGCTTAGCCTTTGAACTGGCAGCCATTGGATAAAAAAGAATGATTCCTCTCCCTCTAACGAGGACTTTATTTTTCTTTTCTTTTTGTTGTATGAACGTAGAGGCATGGATGAGGAGTTGTGCTGGCAAGTTTAGTGTTTCTGGGATGTGTGGTTTTGTCCTAGGCCGAAATTTCATGACCCTTTCAGATAGAGAGAGGGATATATAGAGATCGGTTAGGGGGGGGGGGGGGGGCTCTGTGTGCCAAGTGCGACGCTAATTCATTGCAGGTGAGAACTATAAATCTGAGTACTACCTACACTACTCCTGAACTTCCAGTCCCGTTCCCCTCCAAACCCATCGGTTGTCAAATCTGGGCATAATATCTGGTCCGCACGGTAAGTTTGGCCCAGACCCGTCCTCGTTTGGGTTCGTAGCGTTCTGGGTGTAGGTGAACTACAACTCCCTGTAGGAGCGACAGCGCTCCGAGACTTGATGCGGCGGGGTGAACTACAACTTCCACCCTGTGGAGTCAATCCCTAAACTCCTCCAGGAAGTTCAGTTGCAGCTCGGTCGTGCTCCGTTTGTTAAGCAGAGAGATTGGAAAGGAAAAGGGCAGTGGGCGGGGCCATGCAAACGACACGGCAACGGAGAACCCTGGGATGCCTGCCCGTGGTGGAAGCCAAAGCCAAATCTAGGAGGAAATGGTCCCCAAACGAAAGCGTTCCTCGGCTGGCGGGCTATATAGAGCGTTCGGGAAGGACGTCGGCAAGGGTTTGGGCGGCACTTGCGTGGCGCTCGCCGTAACGAACAGGTCACTGGAAAAGGGTGACTTGCTAGATTTTTAACCCTGGGAAGTATAGCCTGTTTGCGGAGGCCGGAGGCTGTCTGTGTGGGCAGATAGCCGTGCCACGTACACACCTACGCGTTTCAGATTTAGATTAGAAGGTAGACTTATTTATTTCATAATATGAAAGAATAATAATAATATTTACAATAAATAATTTATGATTATTAGAAGATAGATACATTTCCTTTCGGCTTCATCGTTCTGCTTCGACGACGGCGCGTCTTTTGCCGTTAGGGTTGTCCCCGGAGCTCTCATTTTGTCGGTCCCCTGCAGACGCCTGTGAATTCCCGTCGTCTTCTCGCGAACTTCCTGTGCCGGAAACCGGGCTCCGCGGGAGCCGCGAAGGCGACCGCGACGCGCTCGGAGGCCGTTTACGGTACCGCGAGGGCGGACGGCCTCCCGCCTCGGCCCCGGCGATGGGCTCCGGCTCCCGACACGGCGCGAAGAGGACCCCGTCCTTCCCGCGGGCTCTCGAAGGGGGAAGGCGCGAGGCCCCTATACGCCGAGGGAGAGGCCCGCGCCGCGCGAGATCCGCACGAGAGGGGGACCGTTCCTTTCCGACGAGGGGAGCCACCGGCCTGCCTTCCCCGCCTCGGAGTTCCAGAGAGGCGGCGTCGACTCGAGGAGGCGACCGGGGGACGAGGAATCGGGAAGCGAACCGTACGTGCCGTCGCGGCCCGCGCGCGGAGATTTCCGCCGTCGGGACTTTTCGCTCCTCGCGAGTAAGGGAGGGGACGTGACCGAGCTTCACCGCCGCTCCCCGCGACCGGCGCGGACGCGACGGAACCGGCGGGCGAGGGGAGGACGCCTCGGTCCGCGGCTGCGTCGTGCTCCCCGGCGCCTGGAGGAAGATTGGCCGAGGGGAGCCGTGCGCCTTCGGCGGCCGTTAAGGGTACCGCGAGGGCGGACGCCTCCCCGCCTCTGCCCCGGTGACGGGCGCCGGCTCCCGAATCGGCCAGACGCGGTTCCCGCAGGCTCCCCGGGGGAAGGCGCGGGGCCCTACACGTCCCGCCCGCCCGCCCGCCCGGGTTCCACGAGTCAAGAGTGCCGGGGAGGCGCCCTCCGCTCGGGCGGCCCTGCCCGCGGTGGACCGGCGGCGTCCTGGCGGGGCGCTTCTCGCCGGTTCTTTTCCGCAGACGGGAGCAAACCGCTCGGGTTCGCCCGCCTTGGAGTTCCGGGGAGCCGGCGGAGACTCGTGGAGGCCGACGGGGAGCAGAAACCGCCGAGGGGATGGCGTGCGCGCCTCGCCGGTACGCGCGCGGAGATTTTCAGCGACGTGACTTTTTGCACCTCGCGAGTAAGGGAGGGGAAACAACCGAGCACGACCACCGCGCTCCGCGTCCGGAGAAGACCCGACGGACTCGGCCGGCGCGAGGAAAGCGACTCGGTCCCCCCCTTGCGCCCCCCCGGATCGGGACACGTCCGTCCTTCGGCGGAAAGGGAAGAGCGGCGCGTCGACGGGCGACGCCTACCGCGCTCCACGGCCCGGCGCAGACCCGCCGGACGGGGCAGGCGCGGCGGCGGAAGCCCGAAGACGGCCTCACACTCCCGGACCCTCGGAGCCCTCGGCCCCCGACCCAAACCCACCGGGATGCGGACAAGCCCAGGTCAGGCGAGGAGGCGGCCCTTCCGCCCTCCGTCCCGGCCCTACCGAGCTCCACCTCCGGACGCAGACCCGCCGGAGGGGGCAGGCGCGGCGGTTGCCGGCGGAGGCGGCGGGGACTCCCTTCGTCAGCTGCGGACAAGCCAGGTCTCGCGAAGGGGCTTTTTTTTTCTCCTTGCCCCTTCTTCTCCGCCGTGGGGTGCTTCCCGCCCGGGTTCCCCCGCTTCGGAGTTCCAGGCAGAGGCGTGCTGGACTCCGGGCGCCGTACGGGGGAGGAGGACCCGGAGAGGAAGCCTTCCCCCACCCTCGAGGTACGCGCGCCGAGATTTTCAGCGTCGTGACGTTTTGCACCTCGCGAGTAAGGGAAAAAAGGTGAAGTTTCCCGAGCACGACCACCGCGCTCCGCGTCCGGCGAAGACCCGACGGACTCGGCCGGCGCGAGGAAAGCGACTCGGGTTTCCGCACCCCCCCCTCCCGGATCGGGACACGTCCGTCCTTCGGGGGAAAGGGAAGAGCGGCGCGTCGACGGCGCGACGCCCACCGCGCTCCACGGCCCGGCGCAGACCCGCCGGACGGGGCAGGCGCGGCGGCGGAAGCCCGAAGACGGCCTCACACTCCCGGACCCTCGGAGCCCTCGGCCCCCGACCCAAGCCGACCGTGCTGCGGACAAGCCCAGGTCAAGGCGAGGCGGCGGCCCTCGCGTCCCCGTCGCGGCCCTACCGCGCTCCACCTCCCGTGCGCAGACCCGCCGGAGGGGGCAGGCGCGGCGGAATGCC
>NW_026943887.1:70000-72500 GCF_035594765.1 Anolis carolinensis
CAATACAATAAAATCATGTACAATGCAATATATATATACATACACACACACACACACACACACACACATACATACACACACACAATATATATACACACACACACACACACACACACACACACAATGTTATATATTGCTTAGCCCTCTAACTGGCAGCGATGGGATAAAAATCAATTATTCCTTTCCCTCTAATTAGGACTTTGTTTTTCTTTTCTTTTTGTTGTATCGACCTAGAGCCGTGGACGATGGGTTGGGTTGTCAAATTTCGAGGTTGGGGGTCCTGTAGTTTTGTTGTTTTTTGTCCGCTGCCCCGATGCCGTCGCTCTTTTTATAACTAGATGGACTAGCTGTGCCCGGCCACGCGTCGCTGTGGCCAAGTCCGGTGGTATGAGAAATAGTAAAGTGTTGAGGAATTGGTGGTAGTTAGGGTAAAGGTTAAGTCCAGTTGTATCCGACTGCACACTGAAGGGGATTATACGGCGGTGTGGAGTCAAGATCATCCAGTTCAAAGCAGACTATAAATAGAAGACTATCAATGGGTTATATAGCTGTGTGGAAGGGCCTTGAGTCTACACTGCCATATAATCCAGTTAAAAATCTGACCATCTGTATTTTACAGGCAGTCTGGAAGAGGCTTTAGTGAAGCCTAACTCTGCCTGTCCCCTGGGCTGAGCGGGTTGCTAGGAGACCAAGTGGGCGGAGCTTAGCCTTTGAACTGGCAGCCATTGGATAAAAAAGAATGATTCCTCTCCCTCTAACGAGGACTTTATTTTTCTTTTCTTTTTGTTGTATGAACGTAGAGGCATGGATGAGGAGTTGTGCTGGCAAGTTTAGTGTTTCTGGGATGTGTGGTTTTGTCCTAGGCCGAAATTTCATGACCCTTTCAGATAGAGAGAGGGATATATAGAGATCGGTTAGGGGGGGGGGGGGGGGGCTCTGTGTGCCAAGTGCGACGCTAATTCATTGCAGGTGAGAACTATAAATCTGAGTACTACCTACACTACTCCTGAACTTCCAGTCCCGTTCCCCTCCAAACCCATCGGTTGTCAAATCTGGGCATAATATCTGGTCCGCACGGTAAGTTTGGCCCAGACCCGTCCTCGTTTGGGTTCGTAGCGTTCTGGGTGTAGGTGAACTACAACTCCCTGTAGGAGCGACAGCGCTCCGAGACTTGATGCGGCGGGGTGAACTACAACTTCCACCCTGTGGAGTCAATCCCTAAACTCCTCCAGGAAGTTCAGTTGCAGCTCGGTCGTGCTCCGTTTGTTAAGCAGAGAGATTGGAAAGGAAAAGGGCAGTGGGCGGGGCCATGCAAACGACACGGCAACGGAGAACCCTGGGATGCCTGCCCGTGGTGGAAGCCAAAGCCAAATCTAGGAGGAAATGGTCCCCAAACGAAAGCGTTCCTCGGCTGGCGGGCTATATAGAGCGTTCGGGAAGGACGTCGGCAAGGGTTTGGGCGGCACTTGCGTGGCGCTCGCCGTAACGAACAGGTCACTGGAAAAGGGTGACTTGCTAGATTTTTAACCCTGGGAAGTATAGCCTGTTTGCGGAGGCCGGAGGCTGTCTGTGTGGGCAGATAGCCGTGCCACGTACACACCTACGCGTTTCAGATTTAGATTAGAAGGTAGACTTATTTATTTCATAATATGAAAGAATAATAATAATATTTACAATAAATAATTTATGATTATTAGAAGATAGATACATTTCCTTTCGGCTTCATCGTTCTGCTTCGACGACGGCGCGTCTTTTGCCGTTAGGGTTGTCCCCGGAGCTCTCATTTTGTCGGTCCCCTGCGAATTTGCCTGTGAATTCCCGTCGTCTTCTCGCGAACTTCCTGTGCCGGAAACCGGGCTCCGCGGGAGCCGCGAAGGCGACCGCGACGCGCTCGGAGGCCGTTTACGGTACCGCGAGGGCGGACGGCCTCCCGCCTCGGCCCCGGCGATGGGCTCCGGCTCCCGACACGGCGCGAAGAGGACCCCGTCCTTCCCGCGGGCTCTCGAAGGGGGAAGGCGCGAGGCCCCTATACGCCGAGGGAGAGGCCCGCGCCGCGCGAGATCCGCACGAGAGGGGGACCGTTCCTTTCCGACGAGGGGAGCCACCGGCCTGCCTTCCCCGCCTCGGAGTTCCAGAGAGGCGGCGTCGACTCGAGGAGGCGACCGGGGGACGAGGAATCGGGAAGCGAACCGTACGTGCCGTCGCGGCCCGCGCGCGGAGATTTCCGCCGTCGGGACTTTTCGCTCCTCGCGAGTAAGGGAGGGGACGTGACCGAGCTTCACCGCCGCTCCCCGCGACCGGCGCGGACGCGACGGAACCGGCGGGCGAGGGGAGGACGCCTCGGTCCGCGGCTGCGTCGTGCTCCCCGGCGCCTGGAGGAAGATTGGCCGAGGGGAGCCGTGCGCCTTCGGCGGCCGTTAAGGGTACCGCGAGGGCGGACGCCTCCCCGCCTCTGCCCCGGTGACGGGCGCCGGCTCCCGAATCGGCCAGACGCGGTTCC
>NW_026943888.1:0-80452 GCF_035594765.1 Anolis carolinensis
CCTGCAAAGGGGAAGGGGAGGTCAGGATTTCACTTTGCTCTTCTCTTTCCTTGACAGAGCACTCTGGCCAGTGGAAGTGATGAGGACGCACTTTGGGGACAGCAGTCCCAGGAATCGAGGGAACTTCTTCTCACTTTTTGGGTGTGGGTTGGGCCTTTTTTTGGGCTGGGGGGTCTTTGGGTGTTATGTACTAACATATTTTTTTTGTTTCTTTTAGTGAAGAACAAAGTCTAGTTATTGAAGATCTAGAAGACTAAGGTGAATTGGGAAAATAGAGGGAGGGGTGCACCTGGTGGCACAGCAGATCAAACCACTGAGCTGCTGAACGTACCGACCAGAAGGTCAGTGGTTTGAATCCAGGCAGTGGGGTGAGCTCCCGCTGTTAGCCCCAGCTTCTGCCAACCTAACAATTCAAAAACATGCAAATGTGAGTAGATCAATATGTACCGCTCTGGCAGGAAGGTAACAGCGCTCCATGGAGTCATGCCGGCCACATGGCCTAGTAGGTATCTACGGACAATGCCAGCTCTGAGCCTTAGAAATGGAGATGAGCTTTAACCCACAGATTCGGACATGACTAGACTTAATGTCAGGGGAAACCTTTATCTTTAACTCTCCCATTTCAGATCCATCCTCTTCCTGGGACTGCTGTCTCCATCGTGTGTCCACCTCCTCCCCTGGTCAGGGTGCCCAGTGATGAAGAATCCATCTCGAATGAGGCCCTTCCTCCTTCCCTCTGACCTTGTTCTCCTTTCTCCTTTGCAGAACATCAGGAAATTAGGTATAAATTTTTGGAAATGATGTCGGGGAGGTGGTGTATCAAAATATACCCCATAAGGTAAGCCCTTCCTCCTTCTTTTCTGGTTGTTTTTTCCCCCTTCTAAATAGCTTCACAGGGTTCTGATACTAATGTTCGGCTGATTTCTCTCCTTCTTCTCTAGTCCTCCAACGCAAGATCTGGAGGCCTCCTCCTCCGAGGCGATCATGGAAATGGAGACCTGGGTAAGGAGGGAAGGCAGGAGGATTGTATTTCTGTGAAGAGGAGGGGACCAGGATTTCAACTAAGTCTCTTCTCTTTCTTCCACAGCACCAATGGATGGCATCTGCTGGCCGGGATGCGAGGAGGAAGGGCCCAATTCCACCCGATGAGTCCTCGGTAAGGAGCGAAATGGAGATGAGCACTAACCCACAGATTCGGACATGACTAGACTTAATGTCAGGGGAAACCTTTATCGTTAACTCTCCCTTTTCAGATCCATCCTCTTCCTGGGACTGCAGTCTCCATCGTGCGTCCACCTCCTCCCCTGGTCAGGGTGCCCCGTGATGAAGAATCCATCTCGAATGAGGCCCTTCCTCCTTCCCTCTGACCTTGTTCTCCTTTCTCCTTTGCAGAACATCAGGAAATTAGGTATAAATTTTTGGAAATGATGTCGGGGAGGAGGTGTATCAAAATATACCCCATAAGGTAAGCCCTTCCTCCTTCTTTTCTGGTTGTTTTTTCCCCCTTCTAAATAGCTTCACAGGGTTCTGATACTAATGTTCGGCTGATTTCTCTCCTTCTTCTCTAGTCCTGCAACGCAAGATCTGGAGGCCTCCTCCTCCGAGGCGATCACAGAAATGGAGACCTGGGTAAGGAGGGAAGGCAGGATTGTACTTCTGTGAAGAGGAGGGGACCAGGATTTCAACTAAGTCTCTTCTCTTTCTTCCACAGCACCAATGGATGGCATCTGCTGGCCGGGATGCGAGGAGGAAGGGCCCCATTCCACCCGATGAGTCCTGGGTAAGTAGAGAAATGCAGGCGCCCTGTCTTCCTGCAAAGGGGAAGGGGAGGTCAGGATTTCACTTTGCTCTTCTCTTTCCTTGACAGAGCACTCTGGCCAGTGGAAGTGATGAGGACGCACTTTGGGGACAGCAGTCCCAGGAATCGAGGGAACTTCTTCTCACTTTTTGGGTGTGGGTTGGGCCTTTTTTTGGGCTAGGGGGGTCTTTGGGTGTTATGTACTAACATATTTTTTTTGTTTCTTTTAGTGAAGAACAAAGTCTAGTTATTGAAGATCTAGAAGACTAAGGTGAGTTGGGAAAATAGAGGGAGGGGTGCACCTGGTGGCACAGCGGATCAAACCACTGAGCTGCTGAACGTACCGACCAGAAGGTCAGTGGTTTGAATCCAGGCAGTGGGGTGAGCTCCTGCTGTTAGCCCCAGCTTCTGCCAACCTATCAATTCAAAAACATGCAAATGTGAGTAGATCAATATGTACCGCTCTGGCAGGAAGGTAACAGCGCTCCATGGAGTCATGCCGGCCACATGGCCTAGTAGGTATCTACGGACAATACCAGCTCTGAGGCTTAGAAATGGAGATGAGCTCTAAACCACAGATTCGGACATGACTAGACTTAATGTCAGGGGAAACCTTTATCTTTAACTCTCCCTTTTCAGATCCATCCTCTTCCTGGGACTGCTGTCTCCATCGTGTGTCCACCTCCTCCCCTGGTCAGGGTGCCCAGTGATGAAGAATCCATCTCGAATGAGGCCCTTCCTCCTTCCCTCTGACCTTGTTCTCCTTTCTCCTTTGCAGAACATCAGGAAATTAGGTATAAATTTTTGGAAATGATGTCGGGGAGGAGGTGTATCAAAATATACCCCATAAGGTAAGCCCTTCCTCCTTCTTTTCTGGTTGTTTTTTCCCCCTTCTAAATAGCTTCACAGGGTTCTGATACTAATGTTCGGCTGATTTCTCTCCTTCTTCTCTAGTCCTGCAATGCAAGATCTGGAGGCCTCCTCCTCCGAGGCGATCACAGAAATGGAGACCTGGGTAAGGAGGGAAGGCAGGAGAATTGTACTTCTGTGAAGAGGAGGGGACCAGGATTTCAACTAAGTCTCTTCTCTTTCTTCCACAGCACCAATGGATGGCATCTGCTCCGCAGCCCGGCTGGGATGCGTGGAGGAAGGGCCCCATTCCATCCGATGAGTCCTGGGTAAGGAGAGAAATGCAGGCGCCCTGTCTTCCTGCAAAGGGGAAGGGGAGGTCAGGATTTCACTTTGCTCTTCTCTTTCCTTGACAGAGCACTCTGGCCAGTGGAAGTGATGAGGACGCACTTTGGGGACAGCAGTCCCAGGAGTCGAGGGAACTTCTCACTTTTTGGGTGTGGGTTGGGCCTTTTTTTGGGCTAGGGGGGTCTTTGGGTGTTACGTACTAACATATTTTTTTTGTTTCTTTTAGTGAAGAACAAAGTCTAGTTATTGAAGATCTAGAAGACTAAGGTGAGTTGGGAAAATAGAGGGAGGGGTGCACCTGGTGGCACAGCGGATCAAACCACTGAGCTGCTGAACGTACCGACCAGAAGGTCAGTGGTTTGAATCCAGGCAGTGGGGTGAGCTCCCGCTGTTAGCCCCAGCTTCTGCCAACCTAACAATTCAAAAACATGCAAATGTGAGTAGATCAATATGTACCGCTCTGGCAGGAAAGTAACAGCGCTCCAAGGAGTCATGCCGGCCACATGGCCTAGTAGGTATCTACGGACAATGCCAGCTCTGAGGCTTAGAAATGGAGATGAGCTCTAACCCACAGATTCGGACATGACTAGACTTAATGTCAGGGGAAACCTTTATCGTTAACTCTCCCTTTTCAGATCCATCCTCTTCCTGGGACTGCTGTCTCCATCGTGTGTCCACCTCCTCCCCTGGTCAGGGTGCCCAGTGATGAAGAATCCATCTCGAATGAGGCCCTCCCTCCTTCCCTCTGACCTTGTTCTCCTTTCTCCTTTGCAGAACATCAGGAAATTAGGTATAAATTTTTGAAAATGATGTCGGGGAGGTGGTGTATCAAAATATACCCCATAAGGTAAGCCCTTCCTCCTTCTTTTCTGGTTGTTTTTCCCCCCCCTTCTAAATAGCTTCACAGGGTTCTGATACTAATGTTCGGCTGATTTCTCTCCTTCTCTAGTCCTCCAACGCAAGATCTGGAGGCCTCTTCCTCCGAGGCGATCACGGAAATGGAGACCTGGGTAAGGAGGGAAGGCAGGAGGATTGTACTTCTGTGAAGAGGAGGGGACCAGGATTTCAACTAAGTCTCTTCTCTTTCTTCCACAGCACCAATGGATGGCATCTGCTGGCCAGGATGCGAGGAGGAAGGGCCCCATTCCACCCGATGAGTCCTGGGTAAGGAGCGAAATGGAGATGAGCACTAACCCACAGATTCGGACATGACTAGACTTAATGTCAGGGGAAACCTTTATCGTTAACTCTCCTTTTCAGATCCATCCTCTTCCTGGGACTGCTGTCTCCATCATGTGTCCACCTCCTCCCCTGGTCAAGGTGCCCAGTGATGAAGAATCCATCTCGAATGAGGCCCTTCCTCCTTCCCTCTGACCTTGTTCTCCTTTCTCCTTTGCAGAACATCAGGAAATTATGTATAAATTGTTGGAAATGATGTCGGGGAGGAGGTGTATCAAAATATACCCCATAAGGTAAGCCCTTCCTCCTTCTTTTCTGGTTGTTTTTTTCCCCTTCTAAATAGCTTCACAGGGTTCTGATACTAATGTTCGGCTGATTTCTCTCCTTCTTCTCTAGTCCTTCAACGCAAGATCTGGAGGTCTCCTCCTCTGAGGCGATCACGGAAATGGAGACCTGGGTAAGGAGGGAAGGCAGGAGGATTGTACTTCTGTGAAGAGGAGGGGACCAGGATTTCAACTAAGTCTCTTCTCTTTCTTCCACAGCACCAATGGATGGCATCTGCTGGCCGGGATGCGAGGAGGAAGGGCCCCATTCCACCTGAGGAGTCCTGGGTAAGGAGCGAAATGGAGATGAGCACTAACCCACAGATTCGGACATGACTAGACTTAATGTCAGGGGAAACATTTATCTTTAACTATCCCTTTTCAGATCCATCCTCTTCTTGGGACTGCTGTCTCCATCGTGCGTCCGCCTCCTCCCCTGGTCAGGGTGCTCAGTGATGAAGAATCCATATAAAATGAGGCCCTTCCTCCTTCCCTCTGACCTTGTTCTCCTTTCTCCTTTGCAGAACACCAGAAAATTATGTGTAAATTGTTTTACTTGCTGTCATGAGAGGAGTAGGTAGTAAAAGGGAAGTCATGTATTAGATCACCAGGAGGGGAAGTCAGGGATGCTGCTCTTCTCCCCTCTTAAAGAAGTACTGAGTGGGGAGGAAGGGCCCATGGAAATACAGATTTGGAGACTTTTGGGGTTGAATCTACCACAGGAAAGTAATGGCCCTAAAACAGCCCCTCTCTCAAGGCAACTCCTTCTTCCTCCCTCTCACCTTGTTCTCCTTTCTCCTTTGCAGAACATCAGGAAATTATGTATAAATTGTTGGAAATGTTGTCGGGGAGGAGGTGTATCAGAATATACCCCGTAAGGCAAGCCCTTCCTCCTTCTCTTCTGGATGGTTTTTTCCCCTTCTAAATAGCTGCACAGGGTTCTGATACTAATGTTTGGCTGTTTTCTCTCCTTCTTCTCTAGTCCTCCAACGGAAGATCTAGAAGCCTCCTCCTCCGATGAGATCACGGAAATGGAGACCTGGGTAAGGAGGGAAGGCAGGAGGATTGTACTTCTGTGAAGAGGAGGGGACCAGGATTTCAACTAAGTCTCTTTTCTTTCTTCCACAGCACCAATGGATGACATCTGCTCCGCAGCCCGGCTGGGATGCGTGGAGGAAGGGCCCCATTCCACCCGATGAGTCCTGGGTAAGGAGAGAAATGCAGGCGCCCTGTCTTCCTGCAAAGGGGAATTGGAGGTCAGGATTTCACTTTGCTCTTCTCTTTCCTTGACAGAGCACTCTGGCCAGTGGAAGTGATGGGGACGCACTTTGGGGACAGCAGTCCCAGGAATCGAGGGAACTTCTTCTCACTTTTTGGGTGTGGGTCGGGCCTTTTTTTGGGCTAGGGGGGTCTTTGGGTGTTATGTACTAACATATTTTTTTTGTTTCTTTTAGTGAAGAACAAAGTCTAGTTATTGAAGATCTAGAAGACTAAGGTGAGTTGGGAAAATAGAGGGAGGGGTGCACCTGGTGGCACAGCGGATCAAACCACTGAGCTGCTGAACGTACCGACCAGAAGGTCAGTGGTTTGAATCCAGGCAGTGGGGTGAGCTCCCGCTGTTAGCCCCAGCTTCTGCCAACCTATCAATTCAAAAACATGCAAATGTGAGTAGATCAATATGTACCGCTCTGGCTGGAAGGTAACAGCGCTCCAAGGAGTCATGCCGGCCACATGGCCTAGTAGGTATCTACGGACAATGCCAGCTCTGAGGCTTAGAAATGGAGATGAGCTTTAACCCACAGATTCGGACATGACTAGACTTAATGTCAGGGGAAACCTTTATCTTTAACTCTCCCATTTCAGATCCATCCTCTTCCTGGGACTGCTGTCTCCATCGTGTGTCCACCTCCTCCCCTGGTCAGGGTGCCCAGTGATGAAGAATCCATCTCGAATGAGGCCCTTCCTCCTTCCCTCTGACCTTGTTCTCCTTTCTCCTTTGCAGAACATCAGGAAATTAGGTATAAATTTTTGGAAATGATGTCGGGGAGGAGGTGTATCAAAATATACCCCATAAGGTAAGCCCTTCCTCCTTCTTTTCTGGTTGTTTTTTCCCCCTTCTAAATAGCTTCACAGGGTTCTGATACTAATGTTCGGCTGATTTCTCTCCTTCTTCTCTAGTCCTCCAACGCAAGATCTGGAGGCCTCCTCCTCCGAGGCGATCACAGAAATGGAGACCTGGGTAAGGAGGGAAGGCAGGATTGTACTTCTGTGAAGAGGAGGGGACCAGGATTTCAACTAAGTCTCTTCTCTTTCTTCCACAGCACCAATGGATGGCATCTGCTGGCCGGGATGCGAGGAGGAAGGGCCCCATTCCACCCGATGAGTCCTGGGTAAGGAGAGAAATGCAGGCGCCCTGTCTTCCTGCAAAGGGGAAGGGGAGGTCAGGATTTCACTTTGCTCTTCTCTTTCCTTGACAGAGCACTCTGGCCAGTGGAAGTGAGGAGGACGCACTTTGGGGACAGCAGTCCCAGGAATCGAGGGAACTTCTTCTCACTTTTTGAGTGTGGGTTGGGCCTTTTTTTGGGCTAGGGGGGTCTTTGGGTGTTATGTACTAACATATTTTTTTTGTTTCTTTTAGTGAAGAACAAAGTCTAGTTATTGAAGATCTAGAAGACTAAGGTGAGTTGGGAAAATAGAGGGAGGGGTGCACCTGGTGGCACAGCGGATCAAACCACTGAGCTGCTGAACGTACCGACCAGAAGGTCAGTGGTTTGAATCCAGGCAGTGGGGTGAGCTCCCGCTGTTAGCCCCAGCTTCTGCCAACCTAACAATTCAAAAACATGCAAATGTGAGTAGATCAATATGTACCGCTCTGGCAGGAAGGTAACAGCGCTCCATGGAGTCATGCCGGCCACATGGCCTAGTAGGTATCTACGGACAATACCAGCTCTGAGGCTTAGAAATGGAGATGAGCTCTAACCCACAGATTCGGACATGACTAGACTTAATGTCAGGGGAAACCTTTATCTTTAACTCTCCCTTTTCAGATCCATCCTCTTCCTGGGACTGCTGTCTCCATCGTGTGTCCACCTCCTCCCCTGGTCAGGGTGCCCAGTGATGAAGAATCCATCTCGAATGAGGCCCTTCCTCCTTCCCTCTGACCTTGTTCTCCTTTCTCCTTTGCAGAACATCAGGAAATTAGGTATAAATTTTTGGAAATGATGTCGGGGAGGAGGTGTATCAAAATATACCCCATAAGGTAAGCCCTTCCTCCTTCTTTTCTGGTTGTTTTTTCCCCCTTCTAAATAGCTTCACAGGGTTCTGATACTAATGTTCGGCTGATTTCTCTCCTTCTTCTCTAGTCCTGCAACGCAAGATCTGGAGGCCTCCTCCTCCGAGGCGATCACAGAAATGGAGACCTGGGTAAGGAGGGAAGGCAGGAGAATTGTACTTCTGTGAAGAGGAGGGGACCAGGATTTCAACTAAGTCTCTTCGCTTTCTTCCACAGCACCAATGGATGGCATCTGCTCCGCAGCCCGGCTGGGATGCGTGGAGGAAGGGCCCCATTCCACCCGATGAGTCCTGGGTAAGGAGAGAAATGCAGGCGCCCTGTCTTCCTGCAAAGGGGAAGGGGAGGTCAGGATTTCACTTTGCTCTTCTCTTTCCTTGACAGAGCACTCTGGCCAGTGGAAGTGATGAGGACGCACTTTGGGGACAGCAGTCCCAGGAATCGAGGGAACTTCTCACTTTTTGGGTGTGGGTTGGGCCTTTTTTTGGGCTAGGGGGGTCTTTGGGTGTTACGTACTAACATATTTTTTTTGTTTCTTTTAGTGAAGAACAAAGTCTAGTTATTGAAGATCTAGAAGACTAAGGTGAGTTGGGAAAATAGAGGGAGGGGTGCACCTGGTGGCACAGCAGATCAAACCACTGAGCTGCTGAACGTACCGACCAGAAGGTCAGTGGTTTGAATCCAGGCAGTGGGGTGAGCTCCCGCTGTTAGCCCCAGCTTCTGCCAACCTAACAATTCAAAAACATGCAAATGTGAGTAGATCAATATGTACCGCTCTGGCAGGAAAGTAACAGCGCTCCATGGAGTCATGCCGGCCACATGGCCTAGTAGGTATCTACGGACAATGCCAGCTCTGAGGCTTAGAAATGGAGATGAGCTCTAACCCACAGATTCGGACATGACTAGACTTAATGTCAGGGGAAACCTTTATCGTTAACTCTCCCTTTTCAGATCCATCCTCTTCCTGGGACTGCTGTCTCCATCGTGTGTCCACCTCCTCCCCTGGTCAGGGTGCCCAGTGATGAAGAATCCATCTCGAATGAGGCCCTCCCTCCTTCCCTCTGACCTTGTTCTCCTTTCTCCTTTGCAGAACATCAGGAAATTAGGTATAAATTTTTGAAAATGATGTCGGGGAGGTGGTGTATCAAAATATACCCCAAAAGGTAAGCCCTTCCTCCTTCTTTTCTGGTTGTTTTTCCCCCCCTTCTAAATAGCTTCACAGGGTTCTGATACTAATGTTCGGCTGATTTCTCTCCTTCTCTAGTCCTCCAACGCAAGATCTGGAGGCCTCTTCCTCCGAGGCGATCACGGAAATGGAGACCTGGGTAAGGAGGGAAGGCAGGAGGATTGTACTTCTGTGAAGAGGAGGGGACCAGGATTTCAACTAAGTCTCTTCTCTTTCTTCCACAGCACCAATGGATGGCATCTGCTGGCCGGGATGCGAGGAGGAAGGGCCCCATTCCACCCGATGAGTCCTGGGTAAGGAGCGAAATGGAGATGAGCACTAACCCACAGATTCGGACATGACTAGACTTAATGTCAGGGGAAACCTTTATCGTTAACTCTCCTTTTCAGATCCATCCTCTTCCTGGGACTGCTGTCTCCATCATGTGTCCACCTCCTCCCCTGGTCAAGGTGCCCCGTGATGAAGAATCCATCTCGAATGAGGCCCTTCCTCCTTCCCTCTGACCTTGTTCTCCTTTCTCCTTTGAAGAACATCAGGAAATTAGGTATAAATTTTTGGAAATGATGTCGGGGAGGAGGTGTATCAAAATATACCCCATAAGGTAAGCCCTTCCTCCTTCTTTTCTGGTTGTTTTTTCCCCCTTCTAAATAGCTTCACAGGGTTCTGATACTAATGTTCGGCTGATTTCTCTCCTTCTTCTCTAGTCCTGCAACGCAAGATCTGGAGGCCTCCTCCTCCGAGGCGATCACAGAAATGGAGACCTGGGTAAGGAGGGAAGGCAGGATTGTACTTCTGTGAAGAGGAGGGGACCAGGATTTCAACTAAGTCTCTTCTCTTTCTTCCACAGCACCAATGGATGGCATCTGCTGGCCGGGATGCGAGGAGGAAGGGCCCCATTCCACCCGATGAGTCCTGGGTAAGGAGAGAAATGCAGGCGCCCTGTCTTCCTGCAAAGGGGAAGGGGAGGTCAGGATTTCACTTTGCTCTTCTCTTTCCTTGACAGAGCACTCTGGCCAGTGGAAGTGATGAGGACGCACTTTGGGGACAGCAGTCCCAGGAATCGAGGGAACTTCTTCTCACTTTTTGGGTGTGGGTTGGGCCTTTTTTTGGGCTAGGGGGGTCTTTGGGTGTTATGTACTAACATATTTTTTTTGTTTCTTTTAGTGAAGAACAAAGTCTAGTTATTGAAGATCTGGAAGACTAAGGTGAGTTGGGAAAATAGAGGGAGGGGTGCACCTGGTGGCACAGCGGATCAAACCACTGAGCTGCTGAACGTACCGACCAGAAGGTCAGTGGTTTGAATCCAGGCAGTGGGGTGAGCTCCCGCTGTTAGCCCCAGCTTCTGCCAACCTATCAATTCAAAAAATGCAAATGTGAGTAGATCAATATGTACCGCTCTGGCAGGAAGGTAACAGCGCTCCATGGAGTCATGCCGGCCACATGGCCTAGTAGGTATCTACGGACAATGCCAGCTCTGAGGCTTAGAAATGGAGATGAGCTCTAACCCACAGATTCGGACATGACTAGACTTAATGTCAGGGGAAACCTTTATCTTTAACTCTCCCTTTTCAGATCCATCCTCTTCCTGGGACTGCTGTCTCCATCGTGTGTCCACCTCCTCCCCTGATTAGGGTGCCCAGTGATGAAGAATCCATCTCGAATGAGGCCCTTCCTCCTTCCCTCTGACCTTGTTCTCCTTTCTCCTTTGCAGAACATCAGGAAATTAGGTATAAATTTTTGGAAATGTTGTCGGGGAGGAGGTGTATCAAAATATACCCCGTAAGGTAAGCCCTTCCTCCTTCTCTTCTGGATAGTTTTTCCCCTTCTAAATAGCTTCACAGGGTTCTGATACTAATGTTTGGCTTTTTTCTCTCCTTCTTCTCTAGTCCTCAAACGGAAGCTTTAGAAGCCTCCTCCTCCGATGAGATCACGGAAATGGAGACCTGGGTAAGGAGGGAAGGCAGGAGGATTGTACTTCTGTGAAGAGGAGGGGACCAGGATTTCAACTAAGTCTCTTCTCTTTCTTCCACAGCACCAATGGATGGCATCTGCTGGCCGGGATGCGAGGAGGAAGGGCCCAATTCCACCCGATGAGTCCTCGGTAAGGAGCGAAATGGAGATGAGCACTAACCCACAGATTCGGACATGACTAGACTTAATGTCAGGGGAAACCTTTATCTTTAACTCTCCCTTTTCAGATCCATCCTCTTCCTGGGACTGCAGTCTCCATCGTGTGTCCACCTCCTCCCCTGGTCAGGGTGCCCAGTGATGAAGAATCCATCTCGAATGAGGCCCTTCCTCCTTCCCACTGACCTTGTTCTCCTTTCTCCTTTGCAGAACATCAGGAAATTATGTATAAATTGTTGGAAATGTTGTCGGGGAGGAGGTGTATCAAAATATACCCCGTAAGGTAAGCCCTTCCTCCTTCTCTTCTGGATGGTTTTTCCCCCTTCTAAATAGCTGCACAGGGTTCTGATACTAATGTTTGGCTTTTTTCTCTCCTTCGTCTCTAGTCCTCAAACGGAAGCTCTAGAAGCCTCCTCCTCCGATGAGATCACAGAAATGGAGACCTGGGTAAGGAGGGAAGGCAGGAGGATTGTACTTCTGTGAAGAGGAGGGGACCAGGATTTCAACTAAGTCTCTTCTCTTTCTTCCACAGCACCAATGGATGGCATCTGCTCCACAGCCCGGCTGGGATGCGTGGAGGAAGGGCCCCATTCCACCCGATGAGTCCTGGGTAAGGAGAGAAATGCAGGCGCCCTGTCTTCCTGCAAAGGGGAAGGGGAGGTCAGGATTTCACTTTGCTCTTCTTTCCTTGACAGAGCACTCTGGCCAGTGGAAGTGATGAGGACGCACTTTGGGGACAGCAGTCCCAGGAATCGAGGGAACTTCTTCTCACTTTTTGGGTGTGGGTTGGGCCTTTTTTTGGGCTAGGGGGGTCTTTGGGTGTTACGTACTAACATATTTTTTTTGTTTCTTTTAGTGAAGAACAAAGTCTAGTTATTGAAGATCTAGAAGACTAAAGTGAGTTGGGAAAATAGAGGGAGGGGTGCACCTGGTGGCACAGCAGATCAAACCACTGAGCTGCTGAACGTACCGACCAGAAGGTCAGTGGTTTGAATCCAGGCAGTGGGGTGAGCTCCCGCTGTTAGCCCCAGCTTCTGCCAACCTAACAATTCAAAAACATGCACATGTGAGTAGATCAATATGTACCGCTCTGGCAGGAAGGTAACAGCGCTCCATGGAGTCATCCCGGCCACATGGCTTAGTAGGTATCTACGGACAATGCCGGCTCTGAGGCTTAGAAATGGAGATGAGCTCTAACCCACAGATTCGGACATGACTAGACTTAATGTCAGGGGAAACCTTTATCGTTAACTCTCCCTTTTCAGATCCATCCTCTTCCTGGGACTGCTGTCTCCATGGTGTGTCCACCTCCTCCCCTGGTCAGGTGCCCAGTGATGAAGAATACATCTCGAATGAGGCCCTTCCTCCTTCCCTCTGACCTTGTTCTCCTTTCTCCTTTGCAGAACATCAGGAAATTAGGTATAAATTGTTGGAAATGATGTCGGGGAGGAGGTGTATCAAAAAAAACCCCGTAAGGTAAGCCCTTCCTCCTTCTTTTCTGGTTGTTTTTTTCCCCTTCTAAATAGCTTCACAGAGTTCTGATACTAATGTTCGGCTGATTTCTCTCCTTCTTCTCTAGTCCTCCAACGCAAGATCTGGAGGCCTCCTCCTCCGAGGCGATCACGGAAATGGAGACCTGGGTAAGGAGGGAAGGCAGGATTGTACTTCTGTGAAGAGGAGGGGACCAGGATTTCAACTAAGTCTCTTCTCTTTCTTCCACAGCACCAATGGATGGCATCTGCTGGCCGGGATGCGAGGAGGAAGGGCCCCATTCCACCTGAGGAGTCCTGGGTAAGGAGCGAAATGGAGATGAGCACTAACCCACAGATTCGGACATGACTAGACTTAATGTCAGGGGAAACATTTATCTTTAACTATCCCTTTTCAGATCCATCCTCTTCTTGGGACTGCTGTCTCCATCGTGCGTCCGCCTCCTCCCCTGGTCAGGGTGCTCAGTGATGAAGAATCCATATAAAATGAGGCCCTTCCTCCTTCCCTCTGACCTTGTTCTCCTTTCTCCTTTGCAGAACACCAGAAAATTATGTGTAAATTGTTTTACTTGCTGTCATGAGAGGAGTAGGTAGTAAAAGGGAAGTCATGTATTAGATCACCAGGAGGGGAAGTCAGGGATGCTGCTCTTCTCCCCTCTTAAAGAAGTACTGAGTGGGGAGGAAGGGCCCATGGAAATACAGATTTGGAGACTTTTGGGGTTGAATCTACCACAGGAAAGTAATGGCCCTAAAACAGCCCCTCTCTCAAGGCAACTCCTTCTTCCTCCCTCTCACCTTGTTCTCCTTTCTCCTTTGCAGAACATCAGGAAATTATGTATAAATTGTTGGAAATGTTGTCGGGGAGGAGGTGTATCAGAATATACCCCGTAAGGCAAGCCCTTCCTCCTTCTCTTCTGGATGGTTTTTTCCCCTTCTAAATAGCTGCACAGGGTTCTGATACTAATGTTTGGCTGTTTTCTCTCCTTCTTCTCTAGTCCTCCAACGGAAGATCTAGAAGCCTCCTCCTCCGATGAGATCACGGAAATGGAGACCTGGGTAAGGAGGGAAGGCAGGAGGATTGTACTTCTGTGAAGAGGAGGGGACCAGGATTTCAACTAAGTCTCTTTTCTTTCTTCCACAGCACCAATGGATGACATCTGCTCCGCAGCCCGGCTGGGATGCGTGGAGGAAGGGCCCCATTCCACCCGATGAGTCCTGGGTAAGGAGAGAAATGCAGGCGCCCTGTCTTCCTGCAAAGGGGAATTGGAGGTCAGGATTTCACTTTGCTCTTCTCTTTCCTTGACAGAGCACTCTGGCCAGTGGAAGTGATGGGGACGCACTTTGGGGACAGCAGTCCCAGGAATCGAGGGAACTTCTTCTCACTTTTTGGGTGTGGGTCGGGCCTTTTTTTGGGCTAGGGGGGTCTTTGGGTGTTATGTACTAACATATTTTTTTTGTTTCTTTTAGTGAAGAACAAAGTCTAGTTATTGAAGATCTAGAAGACTAAGGTGAGTTGGGAAAATAGAGGGAGGGGTGCACCTGGTGGCACAGCGGATCAAACCACTGAGCTGCTGAACGTACCGACCAGAAGGTCAGTGGTTTGAATCCAGGCAGTGGGGTGAGCTCCCGCTGTTAGCCCCAGCTTCTGCCAACCTATCAATTCAAAAACATGCAAATGTGAGTAGATCAATATGTACCGCTCTGGCTGGAAGGTAACAGCGCTCCAAGGAGTCATGCCGGCCACATGGCCTAGTAGGTATCTACGGACAATGCCAGCTCTGAGGCTTAGAAATGGAGATGAGCTTTAACCCACAGATTCGGACATGACTAGACTTAATGTCAGGGGAAACCTTTATCTTTAACTCTCCCATTTCAGATCCATCCTCTTCCTGGGACTGCTGTCTCCATCGTGTGTCCACCTCCTCCCCTGGTCAGGGTGCCCAGTGATGAAGAATCCATCTCGAATGAGGCCCTTCCTCCTTCCCTCTGACCTTGTTCTCCTTTCTCCTTTGCAGAACATCAGGAAATTAGGTATAAATTTTTGGAAATGATGTCGGGGAGGAGGTGTATCAAAATATACCCCATAAGGTAAGCCCTTCCTCCTTCTTTTCTGGTTGTTTTTTCCCCCTTCTAAATAGCTTCACAGGGTTCTGATACTAATGTTCGGCTGATTTCTCTCCTTCTTCTCTAGTCCTCCAACGCAAGATCTGGAGGCCTCCTCCTCCGAGGCGATCACAGAAATGGAGACCTGGGTAAGGAGGGAAGGCAGGATTGTACTTCTGTGAAGAGGAGGGGACCAGGATTTCAACTAAGTCTCTTCTCTTTCTTCCACAGCACCAATGGATGGCATCTGCTGGCCGGGATGCGAGGAGGAAGGGCCCCATTCCACCCGATGAGTCCTGGGTAAGGAGAGAAATGCAGGCGCCCTGTCTTCCTGCAAAGGGGAAGGGGAGGTCAGGATTTCACTTTGCTCTTCTCTTTCCTTGACAGAGCACTCTGGCCAGTGGAAGTGAGGAGGACGCACTTTGGGGACAGCAGTCCCAGGAATCGAGGGAACTTCTTCTCACTTTTTGAGTGTGGGTTGGGCCTTTTTTTGGGCTAGGGGGGTCTTTGGGTGTTATGTACTAACATATTTTTTTTGTTTCTTTTAGTGAAGAACAAAGTCTAGTTATTGAAGATCTAGAAGACTAAGGTGAGTTGGGAAAATAGAGGGAGGGGTGCACCTGGTGGCACAGCGGATCAAACCACTGAGCTGCTGAACGTACCGACCAGAAGGTCAGTGGTTTGAATCCAGGCAGTGGGGTGAGCTCCCGCTGTTAGCCCCAGCTTCTGCCAACCTAACAATTCAAAAACATGCAAATGTGAGTAGATCAATATGTACCGCTCTGGCAGGAAGGTAACAGCGCTCCATGGAGTCATGCCGGCCACATGGCCTAGTAGGTATCTACGGACAATACCAGCTCTGAGGCTTAGAAATGGAGATGAGCTCTAACCCACAGATTCGGACATGACTAGACTTAATGTCAGGGGAAACCTTTATCTTTAACTCTCCCTTTTCAGATCCATCCTCTTCCTGGGACTGCTGTCTCCATCGTGTGTCCACCTCCTCCCCTGGTCAGGGTGCCCAGTGATGAAGAATCCATCTCGAATGAGGCCCTTCCTCCTTCCCTCTGACCTTGTTCTCCTTTCTCCTTTGCAGAACATCAGGAAATTAGGTATAAATTTTTGGAAATGATGTCGGGGAGGAGGTGTATCAAAATATACCCCATAAGGTAAGCCCTTCCTCCTTCTTTTCTGGTTGTTTTTTCCCCCTTCTAAATAGCTTCACAGGGTTCTGATACTAATGTTCGGCTGATTTCTCTCCTTCTTCTCTAGTCCTGCAACGCAAGATCTGGAGGCCTCCTCCTCCGAGGCGATCACAGAAATGGAGACCTGGGTAAGGAGGGAAGGCAGGAGAATTGTACTTCTGTGAAGAGGAGGGGACCAGGATTTCAACTAAGTCTCTTCGCTTTCTTCCACAGCACCAATGGATGGCATCTGCTCCGCAGCCCGGCTGGGATGCGTGGAGGAAGGGCCCCATTCCACCCGATGAGTCCTGGGTAAGGAGAGAAATGCAGGCGCCCTGTCTTCCTGCAAAGGGGAAGGGGAGGTCAGGATTTCACTTTGCTCTTCTCTTTCCTTGACAGAGCACTCTGGCCAGTGGAAGTGATGAGGACGCACTTTGGGGACAGCAGTCCCAGGAATCGAGGGAACTTCTCACTTTTTGGGTGTGGGTTGGGCCTTTTTTTGGGCTAGGGGGGTCTTTGGGTGTTACGTACTAACATATTTTTTTTGTTTCTTTTAGTGAAGAACAAAGTCTAGTTATTGAAGATCTAGAAGACTAAGGTGAGTTGGGAAAATAGAGGGAGGGGTGCACCTGGTGGCACAGCAGATCAAACCACTGAGCTGCTGAACGTACCGACCAGAAGGTCAGTGGTTTGAATCCAGGCAGTGGGGTGAGCTCCCGCTGTTAGCCCCAGCTTCTGCCAACCTAACAATTCAAAAACATGCAAATGTGAGTAGATCAATATGTACCGCTCTGGCAGGAAAGTAACAGCGCTCCATGGAGTCATGCCGGCCACATGGCCTAGTAGGTATCTACGGACAATGCCAGCTCTGAGGCTTAGAAATGGAGATGAGCTCTAACCCACAGATTCGGACATGACTAGACTTAATGTCAGGGGAAACCTTTATCGTTAACTCTCCCTTTTCAGATCCATCCTCTTCCTGGGACTGCTGTCTCCATCGTGTGTCCACCTCCTCCCCTGGTCAGGGTGCCCAGTGATGAAGAATCCATCTCGAATGAGGCCCTCCCTCCTTCCCTCTGACCTTGTTCTCCTTTCTCCTTTGCAGAACATCAGGAAATTAGGTATAAATTTTTGAAAATGATGTCGGGGAGGTGGTGTATCAAAATATACCCCAAAAGGTAAGCCCTTCCTCCTTCTTTTCTGGTTGTTTTTCCCCCCCTTCTAAATAGCTTCACAGGGTTCTGATACTAATGTTCGGCTGATTTCTCTCCTTCTCTAGTCCTCCAACGCAAGATCTGGAGGCCTCTTCCTCCGAGGCGATCACGGAAATGGAGACCTGGGTAAGGAGGGAAGGCAGGAGGATTGTACTTCTGTGAAGAGGAGGGGACCAGGATTTCAACTAAGTCTCTTCTCTTTCTTCCACAGCACCAATGGATGGCATCTGCTGGCCGGGATGCGAGGAGGAAGGGCCCCATTCCACCCGATGAGTCCTGGGTAAGGAGCGAAATGGAGATGAGCACTAACCCACAGATTCGGACATGACTAGACTTAATGTCAGGGGAAACCTTTATCGTTAACTCTCCTTTTCAGATCCATCCTCTTCCTGGGACTGCTGTCTCCATCATGTGTCCACCTCCTCCCCTGGTCAAGGTGCCCCGTGATGAAGAATCCATCTCGAATGAGGCCCTTCCTCCTTCCCTCTGACCTTGTTCTCCTTTCTCCTTTGAAGAACATCAGGAAATTAGGTATAAATTTTTGGAAATGATGTCGGGGAGGAGGTGTATCAAAATATACCCCATAAGGTAAGCCCTTCCTCCTTCTTTTCTGGTTGTTTTTTCCCCCTTCTAAATAGCTTCACAGGGTTCTGATACTAATGTTCGGCTGATTTCTCTCCTTCTTCTCTAGTCCTGCAACGCAAGATCTGGAGGCCTCCTCCTCCGAGGCGATCACAGAAATGGAGACCTGGGTAAGGAGGGAAGGCAGGATTGTACTTCTGTGAAGAGGAGGGGACCAGGATGTCAACTAAGTCTCTTCTCTTTCTTCCACAGCACCAATGGATGGCATCTGCTGGCCGGGATGCGAGGAGGAAGGGCCCCATTCCACCCGATGAGTCCTGGGTAAGGAGAGAAATGCAGGCGCCCTGTCTTCCTGCAAAGGGGAAGGGGAGGTCAGGATTTCACTTTGCTCTTCTCTTTCCTTGACAGAGCACTCTGGCCAGTGGAAGTGATGAGGACGCACTTTGGGGACAGCAGTCCCAGGAATCGAGGGAACTTCTTCTCACTTTTTGGGTGTGGGTTGGGCCTTTTTTTGGGCTAGGGGGGTCTTTGGGTGTTATGTACTAACATATTTTTTTTGTTTCTTTTAGTGAAGAACAAAGTCTAGTTATTGAAGATCTGGAAGACTAAGGTGAGTTGGGAAAATAGAGGGAGGGGTGCACCTGGTGGCACAGCGGATCAAACCACTGAGCTGCTGAACGTACCGACCAGAAGGTCAGTGGTTTGAATCCAGGCAGTGGGGTGAGCTCCCGCTGTTAGCCCCAGCTTCTGCCAACCTAACAATTCAAAAACATGCAAATGTGAGTAGATCAATATGTACCGCTCTGGCAGGAAGGTAACAGCGCTCCATGGAGTCATGCCGGCCACATGGCCTAGTAGGTATCTACGGACAATACCAGCTCTGAGGCTTAGAAATGGAGATGAGCTCTAACCCACAGATTCGGACATGACTAGACTTAATGTCAGGGGAAACCTTTATCTTTAACTCTCCCTTTTCAGATCCATCCTCTTCCTGGGACTGCTGTCTCCATCGTGTGTCCACCTCCTCCCCTGGTCAGGGTGCCCAGTGATGAAGAATCCATCTCGAATGAGGCCCTTCCTCCTTCCCTCTGACCTTGTTCTCCTTTCTCCTTTGCAGAACATCAGGAAATTAGGTATAAATTTTTGGAAATGATGTCGGGGAGGAGGTGTATCAAAATATACCCCATAAGGTAAGCCCTTCCTCCTTCTTTTCTGGTTGTTTTTTCCCCCTTCTAAATAGCTTCACAGGGTTCTGATACTAATGTTCGGCTGATTTCTCTCCTTCTTCTCTAGTCCTGCAACGCAAGATCTGGAGGCCTCCTCCTCCGATGAGATCACGGAAATGGAGACCTGGGTAAGGAGGGAAGGCAGGAGGATTGTACTTCTGTGAAGAGGAGGGGACCAGGATTTCAACTAAGTCTCTTCTCTTTCTTCCACAGCACCAATGGATGGCATCTGCTGGCCGGGATGCGAGGAGGAAGGGCCCAATTCCACCCGATGAGTCCTCGGTAAGGAGCGAAATGGAGATGAGCACTAACCCACAGATTCGGACATGACTAGACTTAATGTCAGGGGAAACCTTTATCTTTAACTCTCCCTTTTCAGATCCATCCTCTTCCTGGGACTGCTGTCTCCATCATGTGTCCACCTCCTCCCCTGGTCAAGGTGCCCCGTGATGAAGAATCCATCTCGAATGAGGCCCTTCCTCCTTCCCTCTGACCTTGTTCTCCTTTCTCCTTTGAAGAACATCAGGAAATTAGGTATAAATTTTTGGAAATGATGTCGGGGAGGAGGTGTATCAAAATATACCCCATAAGGTAAGCCCTTCCTCCTTCTTTTCTGGTTGTTTTTTCCCCCTTCTAAATAGCTTCACAGGGTTCTGATACTAATGTTCGGCTGATTTCTCTCCTTCTTCTCTAGTCCTGCAACGCAAGATCTGGAGGCCTCCTCCTCCGAGGCGATCACAGAAATGGAGACCTGGGTAAGGAGGGAAGGCAGGATTGTACTTCTGTGAAGAGGAGGGGACCAGGATTTCAACTAAGTCTCTTCTCTTTCTTCCACAGCACCAATGGATGGCATCTGCTGGCCGGGATGCGAGGAGGAAGGGCCCCATTCCACCCGATGAGTCCTGGGTAAGGAGAGAAATGCAGGCGCCCTGTCTTCCTGCAAAGGGGAAGGGGAGGTCAGGATTTCACTTTGCTCTTCTCTTTCCTTGACAGAGCACTCTGGCCAGTGGAAGTGATGAGGACGCACTTTGGGGACAGCAGTCCCAGGAATCGAGGGAACTTCTTCTCACTTTTTGGGTGTGGGTTGGGCCTTTTTTTGGGCTAGGGGGGTCTTTGGGTGTTATGTACTAACATATTTTTTTTGTTTCTTTTAGTGAAGAACAAAGTCTAGTTATTGAAGATCTGGAAGACTAAGGTGAGTTGGGAAAATAGAGGGAGGGGTGCACCTGGTGGCACAGCGGATCAAACCACTGAGCTGCTGAACGTACCGACCAGAAGGTCAGTGGTTTGAATCCAGGCAGTGGGGTGAGCTCCCGCTGTTAGCCCCAGCTTCTGCCAACCTATCAATTCAAAAAATGCAAATGTGAGTAGATCAATATGTACCGCTCTGGCAGGAAGGTAACAGCGCTCCATGGAGTCATGCCGGCCACATGGCCTAGTAGGTATCTACGGACAATGCCAGCTCTGAGGCTTAGAAATGGAGATGAGCTCTAACCCACAGATTCGGACATGACTAGACTTAATGTCAGGGGAAACCTTTATCTTTAACTCTCCCTTTTCAGATCCATCCTCTTCCTGGGACTGCTGTCTCCATCGTGTGTCCACCTCCTCCCCTGATTAGGGTGCCCAGTGATGAAGAATCCATCTCGAATGAGGCCCTTCCTCCTTCCCTCTGACCTTGTTCTCCTTTCTCCTTTGCAGAACATCAGGAAATTAGGTATAAATTTTTGGAAATGTTGTCGGGGAGGAGGTGTATCAAAATATACCCCGTAAGGTAAGCCCTTCCTCCTTCTCTTCTGGATAGTTTTTCCCCTTCTAAATAGCTTCACAGGGTTCTGATACTAATGTTTGGCTTTTTTCTCTCCTTCTTCTCTAGTCCTCAAACGGAAGCTTTAGAAGCCTCCTCCTCCGATGAGATCACGGAAATGGAGACCTGGGTAAGGAGGGAAGGCAGGAGGATTGTACTTCTGTGAAGAGGAGGGGACCAGGATTTCAACTAAGTCTCTTCTCTTTCTTCCACAGCACCAATGGATGGCATCTGCTGGCCGGGATGCGAGGAGGAAGGGCCCAATTCCACCCGATGAGTCCTCGGTAAGGAGCGAAATGGAGATGAGCACTAACCCACAGATTCGGACATGACTAGACTTAATGTCAGGGGAAACCTTTATCTTTAACTCTCCCTTTTCAGATCCATCCTCTTCCTGGGACTGCAGTCTCCATCGTGTGTCCACCTCCTCCCCTGGTCAGGGTGCCCAGTGATGAAGAATCCATCTCGAATGAGGCCCTTCCTCCTTCCCACTGACCTTGTTCTCCTTTCTCCTTTGCAGAACATCAGGAAATTATGTATAAATTGTTGGAAATGTTGTCGGGGAGGAGGTGTATCAAAATATACCCCGTAAGGTAAGCCCTTCCTCCTTCTCTTCTGGATGGTTTTTCCCCCTTCTAAATAGCTGCACAGGGTTCTGATACTAATGTTTGGCTTTTTTCTCTCCTTCGTCTCTAGTCCTCAAACGGAAGCTCTAGAAGCCTCCTCCTCCGATGAGATCACAGAAATGGAGACCTGGGTAAGGAGGGAAGGCAGGAGGATTGTACTTCTGTGAAGAGGAGGGGACCAGGATTTCAACTAAGTCTCTTCTCTTTCTTCCACAGCACCAATGGATGGCATCTGCTCCACAGCCCGGCTGGGATGCGTGGAGGAAGGGCCCCATTCCACCCGATGAGTCCTGGGTAAGGAGAGAAATGCAGGCGCCCTGTCTTCCTGCAAAGGGGAAGGGGAGGTCAGGATTTCACTTTGCTCTTCTTTCCTTGACAGAGCACTCTGGCCAGTGGAAGTGATGAGGACGCACTTTGGGGACAGCAGTCCCAGGAATCGAGGGAACTTCTTCTCACTTTTTGGGTGTGGGTTGGGCCTTTTTTTGGGCTAGGGGGGTCTTTGGGTGTTATGTACTAACATATTTTTTTTGTTTCTTTTAGTGAAGAACAAAGTCTAGTTATTGAAGATCTAGAAGACTAAAGTGAGTTGGGAAAATAGAGGGAGGGGTGCACCTGGTGGCACAGCAGATCAAACCACTGAGCTGCTGAACGTACCGACCAGAAGGTCAGTGGTTTGAATCCAGGCAGTGGGGTGAGCTCCCGCTGTTAGCCCCAGCTTCTGCCAACCTAACAATTCAAAAACATGCACATGTGAGTAGATCAATATGTACCGCTCTGGCAGGAAGGTAACAGCGCTCCATGGAGTCATCCCGGCCACATGGCTTAGTAGGTATCTACGGACAATGCCGGCTCTGAGGCTTAGAAATGGAGATGAGCTCTAACCCACAGATTCGGACATGACTAGACTTAATGTCAGGGGAAACCTTTATCGTTAACTCTCCCTTTTCAGATCCATCCTCTTCCTGGGACTGCTGTCTCCATGGTGTGTCCACCTCCTCCCCTGGTCAGGTGCCCAGTGATGAAGAATACATCTCGAATGAGGCCCTTCCTCCTTCCCTCTGACCTTGTTCTCCTTTCTCCTTTGCAGAACATCAGGAAATTAGGTATAAATTGTTGGAAATGATGTCGGGGAGGAGGTGTATCAAAAAAAACCCCGTAAGGTAAGCCCTTCCTCCTTCTTTTCTGGTTGTTTTTTTCCCCTTCTAAATAGCTTCACAGAGTTCTGATACTAATGTTCGGCTGATTTCTCTCCTTCTTCTCTAGTCCTCCAACGCAAGATCTGGAGGCCTCCTCCTCCGAGGCGATCACGGAAATGGAGACCTGGGTAAGGAGGGAAGGCAGGATTGTACTTCTGTGAAGAGGAGGGGACCAGGATTTCAACTAAGTCTCTTCTCTTTCTTCCACAGCACCAATGGATGGCATCTGCTGGCCGGGATGCGAGGAGGAAGGGCCCCATTCCACCTGAGGAGTCCTGGGTAAGGAGCGAAATGGAGATGAGCACTAACCCACAGATTCGGACATGACTAGACTTAATGTCAGGGGAAACATTTATCTTTAACTATCCCTTTTCAGATCCATCCTCTTCTTGGGACTGCTGTCTCCATCGTGCGTCCGCCTCCTCCCCTGGTCAGGGTGCTCAGTGATGAAGAATCCATATAAAATGAGGCCCTTCCTCCTTCCCTCTGACCTTGTTCTCCTTTCTCCTTTGCAGAACACCAGAAAATTATGTGTAAATTGTTTTACTTGCTGTCATGAGAGGAGTAGGTAGTAAAAGGGAAGTCATGTATTAGATCACCAGGAGGGGAAGTCAGGGATGCTGCTCTTCTCCCCTCTTAAAGAAGTACTGAGTGGGGAGGAAGGGCCCATGGAAATACAGATTTGGAGACTTTTGGGGTTGAATCTACCACAGGAAAGTAATGGCCCTAAAACAGCCCCTCTCTCAAGGCAACTCCTTCTTCCTCCCTCTCACCTTGTTCTCCTTTCTCCTTTGCAGAACATCAGGAAATTATGTATAAATTGTTGGAAATGTTGTCGGGGAGGAGGTGTATCAGAATATACCCCGTAAGGCAAGCCCTTCCTCCTTCTCTTCTGGATGGTTTTTTCCCCTTCTAAATAGCTGCACAGGGTTCTGATACTAATGTTTGGCTGTTTTCTCTCCTTCTTCTCTAGTCCTCCAACGGAAGATCTAGAAGCCTCCTCCTCCGATGAGATCACGGAAATGGAGACCTGGGTAAGGAGGGAAGGCAGGAGGATTGTACTTCTGTGAAGAGGAGGGGACCAGGATTTCAACTAAGTCTCTTCTCTTTCTTCCACAGCACCAATGGATGGCATCTGCTGGCCGGGATGCGAGGAGGAAGGGCCCCATTCCACCTGAGTAGTCCTGGGTAAGGAGCGAAATGGAGATGAGCTCTAACCCACAGATTCGGACATGACTAGACTTAATGTCAGGGGAAACCTTTATCTTTAACTCTCCCTTTTCAGATCCATCCTCTTCCTGGGACTGCTGTTTCCATCGTGCGTCCACCTCCTCCCCTGGTCAGGGTGCCCAGTGTTGAAGAATCCATCTCGAATGAGGCCCTTCCTCCTTCCCTCTGACCTTGTTCTCCTTTCTCCTTTGCAGAACATCAGGAAATTATGTATAAATTGTTGGAAATGTTGTCGGGGAGGAGGTGTATCAAAATATACCCCGTAAGGTAAGCCCTTCCTCCTTCTCTTCTGGATGGTTTTTCCCCCTTATAAATAGCTGCACAGGGTTCTGATACAAATGTTTGGCTGTTTTCTCTCCTTCTTCTCTAGTCTTCAACGGAAGATCTAGTAGCCTCCTCCTCCGATGAGATCACGGAAATGGAGACCTGGGTAAGGAGGGAAGGCAGGAGGATTGTACTTCTGTGAAGAGGAGGGGACCAGGATTTCAACTACGTCTCTTCTCTTTCTTCCACAGCACCAATAGATGGCATCTGCTGGCCGGGATGCGAGGAGGAAGGGCCCCATTCCACCCGAGGAGTCCTGGGTAAGGAGCGAAATGGAGATGAGCACTAACCCACAGATTCGGACATGACTAGACTTAATGTCAGGGGAAACCTTTATCTTTAACTCTCCCTTTTCAGATCCATCCTCTTCCTGGGACTGCTGTCTCCATCGTGCGTCCACCTCCTGCCCTGGTCAGGGTGCCCAGTGATGAAGAATCCATCTCGAATGAGGCCCTTCCTCCTTCCCTCTGACCTTGTTCTCCTTTCTCCTTTGCAGAACATCAGGAAATTATGTATAAATTGTTGGAAATGTTGTCGGGGAGGAGGTGTATCAAAATATACCCCGTAAGGTAAGCCCTTCCTCCTTCTCTTCTGGATGGTTTTTCCCCCTTATAAATAGCTGCACAGGGTTCTGATACTAATGTTTGGCTGTTTTCTCTCCTTCTTCTCTAGTCTTCAACGGAAGATCTAGTAGCCTCCTCCTCCGATGAGATCACGGAAATGGAGACCTGGGTAAGGAGGGAAGGCAGGAGGATTGTACTTCTGTGAAGAGGAGGGGACCAGGATTTCAACTACGTCTCTTCTCTTTCTTCCACAGCACCAATAGATGGCATCTGCTGGCCGGGATGCGAGGAGGAAGGGCCCCATTCCACCCGAGGAGTCCTGGGTAAGGAGCGAAATGGAGATGAGCACTAACCCACAGATTCGGACATGACTAGACTTAATGTCAGGGGAAACCTTTATCTTTAACTCTCCCTTTTCAGATCCATCCTCTTCCTGGGACTGCTGTCTCCATCGTGCGTCCACCTCCTGCCCTGGTCAGGGTGCCCAGTGATGAAGAATCCATCTCGAATGAGGCCCTTCCTCCTTCCCTCTGACCTTGTTCTCCTTTCTCCTTTGCAGAACATCAGGAAATTATGTATAAATTGTTGGAAATGTTGTCGGGGAGGAGGTGTATCAAAATATACCCCGTAAGGTAAGCCCTTCCTCCTTCTCTTCTGGATGGTTTTTTCCCCTTCTAAATAGCTGCACAGGGTTCTGATACTAATGTTTGGCTTTTTTCTCTCCTTCTTCTCTAGTCCTCAAACGGAAGCTCTAGAAGCCTCCTCCTCCGATGAGATCACCGAAATGGAGACCTGGGTAAGGAGGGAAGGCAGGAGGAATGTACTTCTGTGAAGAGGAGGGGACCAGGATTTCAACTAAGTCTCTTCTCTTTCTTCCACAGCACCAATGGATGGCATCTGCTCCACAGCCCGGCTGGGATGCGTGGAGGAAGGGCCCCATTCCACCCGATGAGTCCTGGGTAAGGAGAGAAATGCAGGCGCCCTGTCTTCCTGCAAAGGGGAAGGGGAGGTCAGGATTTCACTTTGCTCTTCTTTCCTTGACAGAGCACTCTGGCCAGTGGAAGTGATGAGGACGCACTTTGGGGACAGCAGTCCCAGGAATCGAGGGAACTTCGTCTCACTTTTTGGGTGTGGGTTGGGCCTTTTTTTGGGCTAGGGGGGTCTTTGGGTGTTATGTACTAACATATTTTTTTGTTTCTTTTAGTGAAGAACAAAGTCTAGTTATTGATGATCTAGAAGACTAAGGTGAGTTGGGAAAATAGAGGGAGGGGTGCACCTGGTGGCACAGCAGATCAAACCACTGAGCTGCTGAACGTACCGACCAGAAGGTCAGTGGTTTGAATCCAGGCAGTGGGGTGAGCTCCCGCTGTTAGCCCCAGCTTCTGCCAACCTAACAATTCAAAAACATGCACATGTGAGTAGATCAATATGTACCGCTCTGGCAGGAAGGTAACAGCGCTCCATGGAGTCATCCCGGCCACATGGCTTAGTAGGTGTCTACGGACAATGCCGGCTCTGAGGCTTAGAAATGGAGATGAGCTCTAACCCACAGATTCGGACATGACTAGACTTAATGTCAGGGGAAACCTTTATCGTTAACTCTCCCTTTTCAGATCCATCCTCTTCCTGGGACTGCTGTCTCCATGGTGTGTCCACCTCCTCCCCTGGTCAGGTGCCCAGTGATGAAGAATCCATCTCGAATGAGGCCCTTCCTCTTTCCCTCTGACCTTGTTCTCCTTTCTCCTTTGCAGAACATCAGGAAATTAGGTATAAATTTTTGGAAATGATGTCGGGGAGGAGGTGTATCAAAATATACCCCGTAAGGTAAGCCCTTCCTCCTTCTTTTCTGGTTGTTTTTTTCCCCTTCTAAATAGCTTCACAGAGTTCTGATACTAATGTTCAGCTGATTTCTCTCCTTCTTCTCTAGTCCTCCAACGCAAGATCTGGAGGCCTCCTCCTCCGAGGCGATCACGGAAATGGAGACCTGGGTAAGGAGGGAAGGCAGGAGGATTGTACTTCTGTGAAGAGGAGGGGACCAGGATTTCAACTAAGTCTCTTCTCTTTCTTCCACAGCACCAATGGATGGCATCTGCTCCGCAGCCCGGCTGGGATGCGTGGAGGAAGGGCCCCATTCTACCCGATGAGTCCTGGGTAAGGAGAGCAATGCAGGCGCCCTGTCTTCCTGCAAAGGGGAAGGGGAGGTCAGGATTTCACTTTGCTCTTCTCTTTCCTTGACAGAGCACTCTGGCCAGTGGAAGTGATGAGGACGCACTTTGGGGACAGCAGTCCCAGGAATCGAGGGAACTTCTTCTCACTTTTTGGGTGTGGGTTAGGCCTTTTTTTGGGCTAGGGGGGGTCTTTGGGTGTTATGTACTAACATATTTTTTTGTTTCTTTTAGTGAAGAACAAAGTCTAGTTATTGAAGATCTAGAAGACTAAAGTGAGTTGGGAAAATAGAGGGAGGGGTGCACCTGGTGGCACAGCAGATCAAACCACCGAGCTGCTGAACGTACCGACCAGAAGGTCAGTGGTTTGAATCCAGGCAGTGGGGTGAGCTCCCGCTGTTAGCCCCAGCTTCTGCCAACCTAACAATTCAAAAACATGCAAATGTGAGTAGATCAATATGTACCGCTCTGGCAGGAAGGTAACAGCGCTCCATGGAATCATCCCGGCCACATGGCTTAGTAGGTATCTACGGACACTGCCGGCTCTGAGGCTTAGAAATGGAGATGAGCTCTAACCCACAGTTTCGGACATGACTAGACTTAATGTCAGGGGAAACCTTTATCGTTAACTCTCCCTTTTCAGATCCATCCTCTTCCTGGGACTGCTGTCTCCATCGTGTGTCCACCTCCTCCCCTGGTCAAGGTGCCCAGTGATGAAGAATCCATCTCAAATGAGGCCCTTCCTCCTTCCCTCTGACCTTGTTCTCCTTTCTCCTTTGCAGAACATCAGGAAATTAGGTATAAATTTTTGGAAATGATGTCGGGGAGGAGGTGTATCAAAATATACCCCATAAGGTAAGCCCTTCCTCCTTCTTTTCTGGTTGTTTTTCCCCCCTTCTAAATAGCTTCACAGGGTTCTGATACTAATGTTCGGCTGATTTCTCTCCTTCTTCTCTAGTCCTCCAACGCAAGATCTGGAGGCCTCCTCCTCCGAGGCAATCACGGAAATGGAGACCTGGGTAAGGAGGGAAGGCAGGAGGATTGTACTTCTGTGAAGAGGAGGGGACCAGGATTTCAACTAAGTCTCTTCTCTTTCTTCCACAGCACCAATGGATGGCATCTGCTGGCCGGGATGCGAGGAGGAAGGGCCCCATTCCACCCGAGGAGTCCTGGGTAAGGAGCGAAATGGAGAGGAGCACTAACCCACAGATTCGGACATGACTAGACTTAATGTCAGGGGAAACCTTTATCTTTAACTCTCCCTTTTCAGATCCATCCTCTTCCTGGGACTGCTGTCTCCATCGTGCGTCCACCTCCTCCCCTGGTCAGGGTGCCCAGTGTTGAAGAATCCATCTCGAATGAGGCCCTTCCTCCTTCCCTCTGACCTTGTTCTCCTTTCTCCTTTGCAGAACATCAGGAAATTATGTATAAATTGTTGGAAATGTTGTCGGGGAGGAGGTGTATCAAAATATACCCCGTAAGGTAAGCCCTTCCTCCTTCTCTTCTGGATGGTTTTTTCCCCTTCTAAATAGCTGCACAGGGTTCTGATACTAATGTTTGGCTGTTTTCTCTCCTTCTTCTCTAGTCCTCCAACGGAAGATCTAGAAGCCTCCTCCTCCGATGAGATCACGGAAATGGAGACCTGGGTAAGGAGGGAAGGCAGGAGGATTGTACTTCTGTGAAGAGGAGGGGACCAGGATTTCAACTAAGTCTCTTCTCTTTCTTCCACAGCACCAATGGATGGCATCTGCTCCGCAGCCCGGCTGGGATGCGTGGAGGAAGGGCCCCATTCTACCCGATGAGTCCTGGGTAAGGAGAGCAATGCAGGCGCCCTGTCTTCCTGCAAAGGGGAAGGGGAGGTCAGGATTTCACTTTGCTCTTCTCTTTCCTTGACAGAGCACTCTGGCCAGTGGAAGTGATGAGGACGCACTTTGGGGACAGCAGTCCCAGGAATCGAGGGAACTTCTTCTCACTTTTTGGGTGTGGGTTAGGCCTTTTTTTGGGCTAGGGGGGGTCTTTGGGTGTTATGTACTAACATATTTTTTTGTTTCTTTTAGTGAAGAACAAAGTCTAGTTATTGAAGATCTAGAAGACTAAAGTGAGTTGGGAAAATAGAGGGAGGGGTGCACCTGGTGGCACAGCAGATCAAACCACCGAGCTGCTGAACGTACCGACCAGAAGGTCAGTGGTTTGAATCCAGGCAGTGGGGTGAGCTCCCGCTGTTAGCCCCAGCTTCTGCCAACCTAACAATTCAAAAACATGCAAATGTGAGTAGATCAATATGTACCGCTCTGGCAGGAAGGTAACAGCGCTCCATGGAATCATCCCGGCCACATGGCTTAGTAGGTATCTACGGACACTGCCGGCTCTGAGGCTTAGAAATGGAGATGAGCTCTAACCCACAGTTTCGGACATGACTAGACTTAATGTCAGGGGAAACCTTTATCGTTAACTCTCCCTTTTCAGATCCATCCTCTTCCTGGGACTGCTGTCTCCATCGTGTGTCCACCTCCTCCCCTGGTCAAGGTGCCCAGTGATGAAGAATCCATCTCAAATGAGGCCCTTCCTCCTTCCCTCTGACCTTGTTCTCCTTTCTCCTTTGCAGAACATCAGGAAATTAGGTATAAATTTTTGGAAATGATGTCGGGGAGGAGGTGTATCAAAATATACCCCATAAGGTAAGCCCTTCCTCCTTCTTTTCTGGTTGTTTTTTCCCCCTTCTAAATAGCTTCACAGGGTTCTGATACTAATGTTCGGCTGATTTCTCTCCTTCTTCTCTAGTCCTCCAACGCAAGATCTGGAGGCCTCCTCCTCCGAGGCAATCACGGAAATGGAGACCTGGGTAAGGAGGGAAGGCAGGAGGATTGTACTTCTGTGAAGAGGAGGGGACCAGGATTTCAACTAAGTCTCTTCTCTTTCTTCCACAGCACCAATGGATGGCATCTGCTGGCCGGGATGCGAGGAGGAAGGGCCCCATTCCACCCGAGGAGTCCTGGGTAAGGAGCGAAATGGAGAGGAGCACTAACCCACAGATTCGGACATGACTAGACTTAATGTCAGGGGAAACCTTTATCTTTAACTCTCCCTTTTCAGATCCATCCTCTTCCTGGGACTGCTGTCTCCATCGTGCGTCCACCTCCTCCCCTGGTCAGGGTGCCCAGTGTTGAAGAATCCATCTCGAATGAGGCCCTTCCTCCTTCCCTCTGACCTTGTTCTCCTTTCTCCTTTGCAGAACATCAGGAAATTATGTATAAATTGTTGGAAATGTTGTCGGGGAGGAGGTGTATCAAAATATACCCCGTAAGGTAAGCCCTTCCTCCTTCTCTTCTGGATGGTTTTTTCCCCTTCTAAATAGCTGCACAGGGTTCTGATACTAATGTTTGGCTGTTTTCTCTCCTTCTTCTCTAGTCCTCCAACGGAAGATCTAGAAGCCTCCTCCTCCGATGAGATCACGGAAATGGAGACCTGGGTAAGGAGGGAAGGCAGGAGGATTGTACTTCTGTGAAGAGGAGGGGACCAGGATTTCAACTAAGTCTCTTCTCTTTCTTCCACAGCACCAATGGATGGCATCTGCTCCGCAGCCCAGCTCGGATGCGTGGAGGAAGGGCCCCATTCCACCCGATGAGTCCTGGGTAAGGAGAGCAATGCAGGCGCCCTGTCTTCCTGCAAAGGGGAAGGGGAGGTCAGGATTTCACTTTGCTCTTCTCTTTCCTTGACAGAGCACTCTGGCCAGTGGAAGTGATGAGGACGCACTTTGGGGACAGCAGTCCCAGGAATCGAGGGAACTTCGACTCACTTTTTGGGTGTGGGTTGGGCCTTTTTTTGGGCTAGGGGGGTCTTTGGGTGTTATGTACTAACATATTTTTTTGTTTCTTTTAGTGAAGAACAAAGTCTAGTTATTGATGATCTAGAAGACTAAGGTGAGTTGGGAAAATAGAGGGAGGGGTGCACCTGGTGGCACAGCAGATCAAACCACTGAGCTGCTGAACGTACCGACCAGAAGGTCAGTGGTTTGAATCCAGGCAGTGGGGTGAGCTCCCGCTGTTAGCCCCAGCTTCTGCCAACCTAACAATTCAAAAACATGCACATGTGAGTAGATCAATATGTACCGCTCTGGCAGGAAGGTAACAGCGCTCCATGGAGTCATGCCGGCCACATGGCCTAGTAGGTATCTACGGACAATGCCGGCTCTGAGGCTTAGAAATGGAGATGAGCTCTAACCCACAGATTCGGACATGACTAGACTTAATGTCAGGGGAAACCTTTATCGTTAACTCTCCTTTTTCAGATCCATCCTCTTCCTGGGACTGCTGTCTCCATGGTGTGTCCACCTCCTCCCCTGGTCAGGTGCCCAGTGATGAAGAATCCATCTCGAATGATTCCCTTCCTCCTTCCCTCTGACCTTGTTCTCCTTTCTCCTTTGCAGAACATCAGGAAATTAGGTATAAATTTTTGGAAATGATGTGGGGAGGAGGTGTATCAAAATATACCCCGTAAGGTAAGCCCTTCCTCCTTCTTTTCTGGTTGTTTTTTTCCCCTTCTAAATAGCTTCACAGAGTTCTGATACTAATGTTCAGCTGATTTCTCTCCTTCTTCTCTAGTCCTCCAACGCAAGATCTGGAGGCCTCCTCCTCCGAGGCGATCACGGAAATGGAGACCTGGGTAAGGAGGGAAGGCAGGAGGATTGTACTTCTGTGAAGAGGAGGGGACCAGGATTTCAACTAAGTCTCTTCTCTTTCTTCCACAGCACCAATGGATGGCATCTGCTCCGCAGCCCGGCTGGGATGCGTGGAGGAAGGGCCCCATTCCACCCGATGAGTCCTGGGTAAGGAGAGCAATGCAGGCGCCCTGTCTTCCTGCAAAGGGGAAGGGGAGGTCAGGATTTCACTTTGCTCTTCTCTTTCCTTGACAGAGCACTCTGGCCAGTGGAAGTGATGAGGACGCACTTTGGGGACAGCAGTCCCAGGAATCGAGGGAACTTCTTCTCACTTTTTGGGTGTGGGTTGGGCCTTTTTTTGGGCTAGGGGGGGTCTTTGGGTGTTATGTACTAACATATTTTTTTGTTTCTTTTAGTGAAGAACAAAGTCTAGTTATTGAAGATCTAGAAGACTAAAGTGAGTTGGGAAAATAGAGGGAGGGGTGCACCTGGTGGCACAGCAGATCAAACCACCGAGCTGCTGAACGTACCGACCAGAAGGTCAGTGGTTTGAATCCAGGCAGTGGGGTGAGCTCCCGCTGTTAGCCCCAGCTTCTGCCAACCTGACAATTCAAAAACATGCAAATGTGAGTAGATCAATATGTACCGCTCTGGCAGGAAGGTAACAGCGCTCCATGGAATCATCCCGGCCACATGGCTTAGTAGGTATCTACGGACACTGCCGGCTCTGAGGCTTAGAAATGGAGATGAGCTCTAACCCACAGATTCGGACATGACTAGACTTAATGTCAGGGGAAACCTTTATCGTTAACTCTCCCTTTTCAGATCCATCCTCTTCCTGGGACTGCTGTCTCCATCGTGTGTCCACCTCCTCCCCTGGTCAAGGTGCGCAGTGATGAAGAATCCATCTCAAATGAGGCCCTTCCTCCTTCCCTCTGACCTTGTTCTCCTTTCTCCTTTGCAGAACATCAGGAAATTAGGTATAAATTTTTGGAAATGATGTCGGGGAGGAGGTGTATCAAAATATACCCCATAAGGTAAGCCCTTCCTCCTTCTTTTCTGGTTGTTTTTTCCCCCTTCTAAATAGCTTCACAGGGTTCTGATACTAATGTTCGGCTGATTTCTCTCCTTCTTCTCTAGTCCTCCAACGCAAGATCTGGAGGCCTCCTCCTCCGAGGCAATCACGGAAATGGAGACCTGGGTAAGGAGGGAAGGCAGGAGGATTGTACTTCTGTGAAGAGGAGGGGACCAGGATTTCAACTAAGTCTCTTCTCTTTCTTCCACAGCACCAATGGATGGCATCTGCTGGCCGGGATGCGAGGAGGAAGGCCCCATTCCACCCGAGGAGTCCTGGGTAAGGAGCGAAATGGAGAGGAGCACTAACCCACAGATTCGGACATGACTAGACTTAATGTCAGGGGAAACCTTTATCTTTAACTCTCCCTTTTCAGATCCATCCTCTTCCTGGGACTGCTGTCTCCATCGTGCGTCCACCTCCTCCCCTGGTCAGGGTGCCCAGTGTTGAAGAATCCATCTCGAATGAGGCCCTTCCTCCTTCCCTCTGACCTTGTTCTCCTTTCTCCTTTGCAGAACATCAGGAAATTATGTATAAATTGTTGGAAATGTTGTCGGGGAGGAGGTGTATCAAAATATACCCCGTAAGGTAAGCCCTTCCTCCTTCTCTTCTGGATGGTTTTTTCCCCTTCTAAATAGCTGCACAGGGTTCTGATACTAATGTTTGGCTGTTTTCTCTCCTTCTTCTCTAGTCCTCCAACGGAAGATCTAGAAGCCTCCTCCTCCGATGAGATCACGGAAATGGAGACCTGGGTAAGGAGGGAAGGCAGGAGGATTGTACTTCTGTGAAGAGGAGGGGACCAGGATTTCAACTAAGTCTCTTCTCTTTCTTCCACAGCACCAATGGATGGCATCTGCTGGCCGGGATGCGAGGAGGAAGGGCCCCATTCCACCCGATGAGTCCTGGGTAAGGAGAGAAATGCAGGCGCCCTGTCTTCCTGCAAAGGGGAAGGGGAGGTCAGGATTTCACTTTGCTCTTCTCTTTCCTTGACAGAGCACTCTGGCCAGTGGAAGTGATGAGGACGCACTTTGGGGACAGCAGTCCCAGGAATCGAGGGAACTTCTTCTCACTTTTTGGGTGTGGGTTGGGCCTTTTTTTGGGCTGGGGGGGTCTTTGGGTGTTATGTACTAACATATTTTTTTGTTTCTTTTAGTGAAGAACAAAGTCTAGTTATTGAAGATCTAGAAGACTAAGGTGAGTTGGGAAAATAGAGGGAGGGGTGCACCTGGTGGCACAGCGGATCAAACAACTGAGCTGCTGAACGTACCGACCAGAAGGTCAGTGGTTTGAATCCAGGCAGTGGGGTGAGCTCCCGCTGTTAGCCCCAGCTTCTGCCAACCTAACAATTCAAAAACATGCAAATGTGAGTAGATCACTATGTACCGCTCTGGCAGGAAGGTAACAGCGCTCCATGGAGTCATGCCGGCCACATGGCCTAGTAGGTATCTACGGACAATGCCGGCTCTGAGGCTTAGAAATGGAGATGAGCTCTAACCCACAGATTCGGACATGACTAGTCTTAATGTCAGGGGAAACCTTTATCGTTAACTCTCCCTTTTCAGATCCATCCTCTTCCTGGGACTGCTGTCTCCATCGTGTGTCCACCTCCTCCCCTGGTCAGGGTGCCCAGTGATGAAGAATCCATCTCGAATGAGGCCCTTCCTCCTTCCCTCTGACCTTGTTCTCCTTTCTCCTTTGCAGAACATCAGGAAATTAGGTATAAATTTTTAGAAATGATGTTGGGGAGGAGGTGTATCAAAATATACCCCATAAGGTAAGCCCTTCCTCCTCCTTTTCTGGTTGTTTTTTTCCCCTTCTAAATAGCTTCACAGGGTTCTGATACTAATGTTCGGCTGATTTCTCTCCTTCTTCTCTAGTCCTCCAACACAAGATCTGGAGGCCTCCTCCTCTGAGGCGATCACGGAAATGGAGACCTGGGTAAGGAGGGAAGGCAGGAGGATTGTACTTCTATGAAGAGGAGGGGACCAGGATTTCAACTAAGTCTCTTCTCTTTCTTCCACAGCACCAATGGATGGCATCTGCTGGCCGGGATGCGAGGAGGAAGGGCCCCATTCCACATGATGAGTCCTGGGTAAGGAGCGAAATGGAGATGAGTACTAACCCACAGATTCGGACATGACTAGACTTAATGTCAGGGGAAACCTTTATCTTTAACTCTCCCTTTTCAGATCCATCCTCTTCCTGGGACTGCTGTCTCCATCGTGTGTCCACCTCCTCCCCTGGTCAGGGTGCCCAGTGATGAAGAATCCATCTCGAATGAGGCCCTTCCTCCTTCCCTCTGACCTTGTTCTCCTTTCTCCTTTGCAGAACATCAGGAAATTATGTATAAATTGTTGGAAATGTTGTCGGGGAGGAGGTGTATCAAAATATACCCCATAAGGTAAGCCCTTCCTCCTTCTCTTCTGGATGGTTTTTTCCCCTTCTAAATAGCTGCACAGGGTTCTGATACTCATGTTTGGCTGTTTTCTCTCCTTCTTCTCTAGTCCTCCAACGGAAGATCTAGAAGCCTCCTCCTCCAATGAGATCACGGAAATAGAGAACTGGGTAAGGAGGGAAGGCAGGAGGATTGTACTTCTGTGAAGAGGAGGGGACCAGGATTTCAACTAAGTCTCTTCTCTTTCTTCCACAGCACCAATGGATGGCATCTGCTGGCCGGGATGCGAGGAGGAAGGGGCCCATTTCACCCGATGAGTCCTGGGTAAGGAGAGAAATGCAGGCACCCTGTCTTCCTGCAAAGGGGAAAGGGAGGTCAGGATTTCACTTTGCTCTTCTCTTCCCTTGACAGAGCACTCTGGCCAGTGGAAGTGATGAGGACGCACTTTGGGGACAGCAGTCCCAGGAATCGAGGGAACTTCTTCTCACTTTTTGGGTGTGGGTTGGGCCTTTTTTTGGGCTAGGGGGGGTCTTTGGGTGTTATGTACTAACATATTTTTTTGTTTCTTTTAGTGAAGAACAAAGTCTAGTTATTGAAGATCTAGAAGACTAAGGTGAGTTGGGAAAATAGAGGGAGGGGTGCACCTGGTGGCACAGCGGATCAAACCACTGAGCTGCTGAACGTACCGACCAGAAGGTCAGTGGTTTGAATCCAGGCAGTGGGGTGAGCTCCCGCTGTTAGCCCCAGCTTCTGCCAACCTAACAATTCAAAAACATGCAAATGTGAGTAGATCACTATGTACCCCTCTGGCAGGAAGGTAACAGCGCTCCATGGAGTCATGCCGGCCACATGGCCTAGTAGGTATCTACGGACAATGCCGGCTCTGAGGCTTAGAAATGGAGATGAGCTCTAACCCACAGATTCGGACATGACTAGTCTTAATGTCAGGGGAAACCTTTATCTTTAACTCTCCCTTTTAAGATCCATCCTCTTCCTGGGACTGCTGTCTCCATCGTGTGTCCACCTCCTCCCCTGGGCAGGGTGCCCAGTGATGAAGAATCCATCTCGAATGAGGCCCTTCCTCCTTCCCTCTGACCTTGTTCTCCTTTCTCCTTTGCAGAACATCAGGAAATTAGGTATAAATTTTTAGAAATGATGTTGGGGAGGAGGTGTATCAAAATATACCCCATAAAGTAAGCCCTTCCTCCTTCTTTTCTGGTTGTTTTTTTCCCCTTTTAAATAGCTTCACAGGGTTCTGATACTAATGTTCGGCTGATTTCTCTCCTTCTTCTCTAGTCCTCCAACGCAAGATCTGGAGGCCTCCTCCTCTGAGGCGATCACGGAAATGGAGACCTGGGTAAGGAGGGAAGGCAGGAGGATTGTACTTCTATGAAGAGGAGGGGACCAGGATTTCAACTAAGTCTCTTCTCTTTCTTCCACAGCACCAATGGATGGCATCTGCTGGCCGGGATGCGAGGAGGAAGGGCCCCATTCCACATGATGAGTCCTGGGTAAGGAGCGAAATGGAGATGAGTACTAACCCACAGATTCGGACATGACTAGACTTAATGTCAGGGGAAACCTTTATCTTTAACTCTCCCTTTTCAGATCCATCCTCTTCCTGGGACTGCTGTCTCCATCGTGTGTCCACCTCCTCCCCTGGTCAGGGTGCCCAGTGATGAAGAATCCATCTCGAATGAGGCCCTTCCTCCTTCCCTCTGACCTTGTTCTCCTTTCTCCTTTGCAGAACATCAGGAAATTATGTATAAATTGTTGGAAATGTTGTCGGGGAGGAGGTGTATCAAAATATACCCCATAAGGTAAGCCCTTCCTCCTTCTCTTCTGGATGGTTTTTTCCCCTTCTAAATAGCTGCACAGGGTTCTGATACTCATGTTTGGCTGTTTTCTCTCCTTCTTCTCTAGTCCTCCAACGGAAGATCTAGAAGCCTCCTCCTCCAATGAGATCACGGAAATAGAGAACTGGGTAAGGAGGGAAGGCAGGAGGATTGTACTTCTGTGAAGAGGAGGGGACCAGGATTTCAACTAAGTCTCTTCTCTTTCTTCCACAGCACCAATGGATGGCATCTGCTGGCCGGGATGCGAGGAGGAAGGGGCCCATTTCACCCGATGAGTCCTGGGTAAGGAGAGAAATGCAGGCACCCTGTCTTCCTGCAAAGGGGAAAGGGAGGTCAGGATTTCACTTTGCTCTTCTCTTCCCTTGACAGAGCACTCTGGCCAGTGGAAGTGATGAGGACGCACTTTGGGGACAGCAGTCCCAGGAATCGAGGGAACTTCTTCTCACTTTTTGGGTGTGGGTTGGGCCTTTTTTTGGGCTAGGGGGGGTCTTTGGGTGTTATGTACTAACATATTTTTTTGTTTCTTTTAGTGAAGAACAAAGTCTAGTTATTGAAGATCTAGAAGACTAAGGTGAGTTGGGAAAATAGAGGGAGGGGTGCACCTGGTGGCACAGCGGATCAAACCACTGAGCTGCTGAACGTACCGACCAGAAGGTCAGTGGTTTGAATCCAGGCAGTGGGGTGAGCTCCCGCTGTTAGCCCCAGCTTCTGCCAACCTAACAATTCAAAAACATGCAAATGTGAGTAGATCACTATGTACCCCTCTGGCAGGAAGGTAACAGCGCTCCATGGAGTCATGCCGGCCACATGGCCTAGTAGGTATCTACGGACAATGCCGGCTCTGAGGCTTAGAAATGGAGATGAGCTCTAACCCACAGATTCGGACATGACTAGTCTTAATGTCAGGGGAAACCTTTATCTTTAACTCTCCCTTTTAAGATCCATCCTCTTCCTGGGACTGCTGTCTCCATCGTGTGTCCACCTCCTCCCCTGGGCAGGGTGCCCAGTGATGAAGAATCCATCTCGAATGAGGCCCTTCCTCCTTCCCTCTGACCTTGTTCTCCTTTCTCCTTTGCAGAACATCAGGAAATTAGGTATAAATTTTTAGAAATGATGTTGGGGAGGAGGTGTATCAAAATATACCCCATAAAGTAAGCCCTTCCTCCTTCTTTTCTGGTTGTTTTTTTCCCCTTTTAAATAGCTTCACAGGGTTCTGATACTAATGTTCGGCTGATTTCTCTCCTTCTTCTCTAGTCCTCCAACGCAAGATCTGGAGGCCTCCTCCTCTGAGGCGATCACGGAAATGGAGACCTGGGTAAGGAGGGAAGGCAGGAGGATTGTACTTCTGTCAAGAGGAGGGGACCCGGATTTCAACTAAGTCTCTTCTCTTTCTTCCACAGCACCAATGGATGGCATCTGCTGGCCGGGATGCGAGGAGGAAGGGCCCAATTCCACCCGATGAGTCCTGGGTAAGGAGCGAAATGGAGATGAGCACTAACCCACAGATTCGGACATGACTAGACTTAATGTCAGGGGAAACCCTTATCTTTAACTCTCCCTTTTCAGATCCATCCTCTTCCTGGGACTGCTGTCTCCATCGTGTGTCCACCTCCTCCCCTGGTCAGGGTGCCCAGTGATGAAGAATCCATCTCGAATGAGGCCCTTCCTCCTTCCCTCTGACCTTGTTCTCCTTTCTCCTTTGCAGAACATCAGGAAATTAGGTATAAATTTTTGGAAATGATGTCGGGGAGGAGGTGTATCAAAATATACCCCATAAGGTAAGCCCTTCCTCCTTCTTTTCTGGTTGTTTTTTCCCCTTCTAAATAGCTGCACAGGGTTCTGATACTAATGTTTGGCTGTTTTCTCTCCTTCTTCTCTAGTCCTCCAACGGAAGATCTAGAAGCCTCCTCCTCCAATGAGATCACGGAAATAGAGACCTGGGTAAGGAGGGAAGGCAGGAGGATTGTACTTCTGTGAATAGGAGGGGACCAGGATTTCAACTAAATCTCTTCTCTTTCTTCCACAGCACCAATGGATGGCATCTGCTCCACAGCCCGGCTGGGATGCGTGGAGGAAGGGCCCCATTCCACCCGATGAGTCCTGGGTAAGGAGAGAAATGCAGGCGCCCTGTCTTCCTGCAAAGGGGAAGGGGAGATCAGGATTTCACTTTGCTCTTCTCTTTCCTTGACAGAGCACTCTGGCCAGTGGAAGTGATGAGGACGCACTTTGGGGACAGCAGTCCCAGGAATCGAGGGAACTTCGTCTCACTTTTTGGGTGTGGGTTGGGCCTTTTTTTGGGCTAGGGGGGTCTTTGGGTGTTACGTACTAACATATTTTTTTTGTTTCTTTTAGTGAAGAACAAAGTCTAGTTATTGATGATCTAGAAGAATAAGGTGAGTTCGTATTGGAAAATAGAGGGAGGGATGCGCCCGATGGTGCAGCAGGTTAAAACACTGATCGGATGAATTACTGACCAAAAAGTCGACGGTTCAAATCCAGGCAGCGGGGTGAGCTCCCGCTGTTTGTCCAAGCTTATGCCAACCTAGCAGTTCAGAAACATGCAAATGTGAGTAGATCAATGGACCTCTGGCAGGAAGGTAACAGCGCTCCATGCAGTCATGCCAGCCACACGACCTAGCAGCTGTCTACGGACAACCCTGGCTCTTAGGCTTAGAAATGGAGATGAGCACCAGAGTCGGACACGACTAGACTTGATGTCAGAGGAAAACCTTTAACTTTACCCACAGGTACAGGCAGATTCGTCTTGGGCGCAGGAACGGGGACCTCCACTTAGGAGAGGAAAAGGCATTTAGTTCCTGAAAGGCTTTCTGGCTGGAGAGTGCCTCTATTTGCATAATTGTGTATTTTAAATTGCATGCAAATGCTTTTATGTTAAGCCACTCTGAGTCTCCTTTGGGAGAGATAAAACAGTGTATACATAAATATAATAACTCTCCCTCTTCAGCCGCTCACACAACGTCTCCATGACTTCTGCCTTGGACTGCTGTTTCCATTGTGCGTCCATACTCCTCCTTTTCCCCTAGTCAGGGTACCCTGTGAACCAAAGGACTCTGCTTGAATGAGGCCCTCACTCCTTCCATCCCGGTTTGGCTGCATGGCTGATACCATCCAGAAACACCTTTAGTCTGCCTTGTGAAATAATGATCAAGTGCTTCACAGCTATTGGCTCAAAGGTAGAAACAGGCAATTGACTTGCAAAAAGTTGTAGATTTTGGAAAATTCCAGGTTCAGGTGTAGGGTTGCTCCTTCTGTATTACCAAAATGTCTATCCATTATCAGATTTTCGTAAAGTACCTCAAGCAGAAAGCAGAACAAATAATTCAGAAGCAAATTTTCTGTTTCTTCCTCTTCATCTTCTAATGGCTCATAAAGGGAAGCAATGAACTTGGCCACAAAATTAATCACTTGTTCCACTCCAGGTTCCCGTTTGTAGATTATTAAGGCATATTTAAGATAATGAACAAACTCTTCATGAAAACCGCATTTTTTCCTGCAACCAGAAGAGTTACATCATACTCAATATGATTTCATTTTCACAACTGAACTCTAGAAGAACAGAAAGAGGCAGAGGCGGAAAACATATTATCCCCGTTCAGTCAACTTTCGTTCTCAACTTATAGTTTCTATCCACCAATTTGTTTCTAGAAGCATAATTTACTTGCAGTGCCATTAAAAACGTTTATGGTTTTTAAAGATACTGCAGTCTTTTATAAGTGTTTTGAACAATTCCGTTAATTTTAGAGCACTGATTCTTAAACAGTGGCTTCTGACCCCCTTAGATCAATGACACAGTCATGAAAAAAATGGCAACAACAAAGGGTTTCTTTTTTCTGAGCTTCACCCATTAACACAAATTTGCTAGCAACAACAAACAATGTTTGATTTTTACACCTACTTTACATACCTATATACCTGGAAATGGGTTACAAGTGGAAGAAGTTTAAGCCCTGCTCTAGAGCAAAAAGTATAACTGTCAAATTAAATGTGTAATATTTACCTGATCATAGGTCTGTTTTAAAGATGTCACCTGCTTTGCATGGTTTTGGTGGTTTTTGAGTTTCCTTTATATGTGTTTTTCCTCCTTTAACAGCTGCAAAATGATAAGATTATTTAAAAGATGAATGCTATTATACATTCATTGAACCCCACAACATGGTAGCATCATCTTTTTACCATCATGTTTTGTTACAGCATATTGTAACTGGATTTTAATCTTTGTGATTGTTTTGAATTGTATGTTCTTGTTTTATGTTTATTATTTTTACTATGTTTAATTTTTTGTATGCTTTCTTTTTGGCAATTGAATGTTTTGCTATGTTGAAAACCGCCCTGAGTCATCTTGAGGAGATAGGGAGGTATATACATAAAGTTTTATTTATTATTATTATTATTATTATTATTATTATTATTATTATCAGAGCGTTTTTTCTAGCTGTGCATCAAACAGGTCTTGTCTCTTTCCCACTATATTGCTAACTCTCATATAAGACTACTAATGAAAGCTAGTTCTAATTTAACTATTTGTTATACCTTGCTTTCTGCAACCCCATAGTGATTTACAAACAAAACTGTGAAACTATAACAATAACCTGCAGTCTTTAAAGCAGCCTCAGGTGGAAAAGCTGGCTGTTAAACACTCTCTTGGCTCCTTCATTTATTTATAAGCTGTCTTTTGGAGCAAAGCCTCCCATTTTTAAGACATTATTGAAAAACTCATTTATATTCTACAAATTGATGCAGTGTGTAAACAACAGACACTGCAACCTTATAGCAGATCAACCTACGAGGTATCTCTCCTCCTAACCTGTTATTGAATTGTCTAGCTAGTAGTATTTCTCTAGAGCTCAGGCAAGCTGTTCTCCATTATTTCTAAAATACACCTGATCTTTTTTCAAAAAACAGGATTCTACACACCTGTCCTCAGAGCTCGAGGCAGGGTACAGCATTAAAATATACAAATAAAACAATACGATTTAAATACATATCTTTAAAAACACAGAACAACATTAAAACACCAATACTAAATAATTGTAAAAGTTATGAGTAATAATACAATAGCAGTTAACATGGAATCAGAATGCCATCATTGCATATAATTATGAAAGGATGGCTCATCTCTATGCTATAACCTGTTTATAAAAACAAGCATACTATTTTCTCCAGTCAGATTGAGGTAGTTACAGCATTTAAATGTTGGCGGAAAAATTAACAAAACTGAGCTTCCGGAAATTATGTTACTTAGTTTGAAGGATACATAGTAAGACAATAAAGGATTAATGGTCCAGTGCTATTGAACCTGGGAGTTGTAGTTTGCAGAGGTCCCAGCACTCTGGAAGATTAAGTTAAAGACTTTGTAAAACTATAATTCCCATGATTCCATAGCATTGCATCGTAGCAGTTAAACTGCTGTCAAACTGCATTAAATTCTACAGTGTGGGTGCATCCCAGAAGCAGTTTCCTTTTGCCCGAGCCTCCTAGGAGGGAAAAGATGTTCCCTCTGCTGAGTTAATAGAAAGCAAACTTCTTTGGCATTTTGAACTGAGTTTGCACCAACTGGAGCAAGCTGAGGACAGAAATGAAAAGGGAAAGTAGGCAAAAACACCTGGGATGCTTTAAAAACAACTGACATATGTGAGTAAGTAGGATGGTTCCTTCCAAATCAGAACAGTTGGTCTCATGCCACGAGGAGGCAAAACATTACCTGCTGCCCTGCCTCTTTAAGATTCTAAAGGGGTGGAGTTTAGCCTTGGCTCTTGCCAGCCTGAAATGGCAGTTATTTTTTGTCAGTTAGATTTTGTCAGTTGGTGAGGCACTGGAAGGAAGTGTAGGAAGTAAAAGGATCACAGAAATTCACATCACGTTGGAACTGTATTCAAATTAGATTAAAAGCCATAGACTACGGCAATAAAGAAAGCCATGTCAACATTGCATTGAAGTCATCTCAAAGATACAAAGAATCTAGTCATAACAAGACTTTATACTCTGTGGCAATATCTATCCAGAACTGCATAGACTTAAATATTTATTTCCTCACAAGAGACTTCATAGTGGCAACAAGAGGAAAAGAGATCAATTTTGTCTATTAATAAAATATTTTGTTTCACCAAATACAGTCTCCAATCTGTCCTTTGTGCTATGGTTCCTTCCAGTTCATTTAGTTCAGCATGGAGGCAGAACAGTTGGATACCACCATGCTTCAAATTTGGGCTTTCCAGTAATAGTTTACTGAACCTGGTTGAAACACCATGCTGAAATTTATCAAAATAGAAAGTATCACTTCTGGTTTGTTCCCCACAACAATCAGGGGAAAGAGCAAAAGTCAACTGAACAACAAACACAGCTTGTTTCTTCCCTGAACAACAAAGCACCATGTGGATTTATTATACTGACAAAATGTGAGACTACAATGGAGATGGTTTTGTTTGTGTTTGCACAGAACCACGTTCTGCGTGGCTCTGCGATTTCCTTCTAGGACTGCAGCCATAGGAAAAACCAGAGTGCAACCATATATTTGTATAATACATTCGTGTGTGTGTGTATTATATATGTATTATATTTCTAATGTTTGATCCCAAACTGCAAAAATAAAACTGAGCTGATCACTGTGTAACACAAAGTTTGAGCATAGCAAAACCATTCCTACTATGGACAATGCTGGCTCTTTGTCTTAGAAATGGAGATGAGCACCATCCCCCAGAGTCGGATTTGACTAGACTTAATGTCATGGGGAAACCTTTACTCTATATATATATATATATATATATATATATATATATATATATAGTAAACAAGCAAATTATGGTCCATGACCAGCACAAAGTGGCGCACAATATGTGTTGTGACTGCGCCTTCGGGGATTATGGTTGATGGGGATGGAATTCGAAGAGGAAGAAAAAACCCTCGTGATGAGGGTTCACTGGAGGAGTTGCACAGGAAGCGACTTAGAGAGCTATATGGGGGATCTTCTGAGGAAGATTCAGATGGGGAGATGGATGCTGAGGAACAGGTGGTGGCTGGGGAAGCGGGCACTGAATGGGCACAGCCACTGGAGATGTCTGGGGATTTGGGGTCTATGGATACTTCTGAACCTGGGGTTTCTGCAGGAGCTGATCCCAATTGGGATGCTTGGAGAAGGGAGGATGGTTCTTTAAGTGTTCATGGGGCTAGGTGTGAGCAGGATGATTGGGACTCCGACGAATTGCTAGGTACTCCAGATCCACGAGCTCTAGCTGTGTGGAGCTCAGACTCTGAGTAGATTTGGGACACCTGGTGTTTGGGTGTGAGTGTTTGGTCACCCAGGAGGAAGGGGAATAAAATGGGAATGTTTGGCCACTGCACTTTGCGTGTGGCAAGGTGTTGCTGAGGCGCCATTGGGATCTCTGTGTTTCCATGAAGACTGGACTTGGACTACGATTTGAATCTGCTGTTATCACCTAGCTTGGCTCTCGCTGTGTCTTATCGTGGACCTGTTTTGGATGACTGCACCCTCTTCAGACCTTGGATCGGAATTTGACCTTGCTACTGCCTTCGCCCTGGGATTTATGACTACTACTGGCTTTTGACTCCTGGCTTGCTCTTTGGACACCGCTGTTATCTCCTGACCTGACCTTGGAATCCCGGACGACGTCTTTTCACCATCCTTTTGGAGCCTTCGGCTTTATCCACATTGTGGAAGCAGTCTACTGCATTCTTAGTTTGTTTGTTTGTTTCCTGACCAATTTGGTGTTTTCTTTTGGGAACTGTTCCTTTGAAAACTACAGAGCCGGCTGGCAGGGCTTGGACTCAGAAAGTGCAGTTTGTACTAAGTTTGTTTAGCTTTGTTTTTACCTGCTTGTGTTGCTGAATTATATTTTTGTTTGAACTGCTCTTGAAGCACTGATAGTGAAGTGTTTCAAGGTTTTTTCTGTGTTAACATTACTTTTTGGCTTATCTGCTGAATAAACTCTATTTTTGTTCACTAATTGGCATCTGACTCTTGACAATATGTATATATGAATACAAATACACAGACTAACTCAACCAGAGAAGTCAGCCATAGCAGAGCACTTGAGGAACTAACCTGGACTACTACTTCTTCATTCACACAGTCTTTGTGGCCTCATGGACCAGTCCATGCCAGAGCTCCCAGTCATCCATCGCAGCCCCCAGGTGCTTCAAGTTCATACCAGTCAATTCAAGGATACTGTCCATCCATCTTGCCCTTGGTCGGCCTCTCTTCCTTTTTCCTTCCATTTTCCCCAGCATCATGATCTTTTCCAAACTCTCCTGTCTTCTCATGATGTGGCCAAAATACTTCATCTTTGCCTCTAGTATCTTTCCCTCCTGTGAGCAGATGGGCATCATTTCCTGGAGGATGGACTGGTTGGATCTTCTTGGACCTGGACACAGTATATTATTTGAGAACACAGAAATGCTGGACCACTCTAACAACTATCATGTCAGACTACACAGAAAAACCATTAAAATCCACAAACATGGAAAATTTCAACAGAAAGGAGAAAACCATGAAAATGGAGAAAATCTGGCTACCAGAATTCAAAGACTCTATCATCTGAACACAAACAAAGGACAACACTCAGAAATCAGAGGAAATACAGATATGATTCAAACAGGGGCAGCAAACACCTCAGAACAAAGGATTCCCCCAGGCAGGAATGAAGCTTGCAAGACCATGAATGCTAATCTACACGATTAATTACAACATTCACACCTGCCTCCAACAGACAAGAGTCCTTTCTCCCACCTTGACCTTCCACAGATACATAAACCTCCCTTGCTTGGTTTTCCAACATTCTCACTTATCCAAGCTTCTGGATTATCCAAGCCATTTTTGTAGTCAATGTTTTCAATATATCGTGATATTTTGGTGCTAAATTCGTAAATACAGTAATTGCAACATAACAACACTGCCTATTGAACTACATTTTCTGTCAAATTTGTTGTAAAACATGATGTTTTGGTGCTTAATTTGTAAAATCATAACCTAATTTGATGTTTAATAGGCTTTTCCTTAATCCGCCCTTATTATCCAAGATATTCACTTATCCAAGCTTCTGCCGGTCCGTTTAGCTTGGATAAGTGAGATTCTACTGTACTTCCAAACCCCTGAGGATGCTTGCCATAGATATGCGCGAAACGTCAGGAGAGAATGCTTCTTCTGGAACATGGCCATACAGCCCGGAATATGCACAACAACCCAGTGATTTCGGCCAAGGAAGCCTTCGACAACACACTAAATAGACATACAGTAGAGTCTCACGTATCCAACATAAACGGGCCGGCAGAATGGTGGATAAGCGAATATGTTGGATAATGAGGCATTAAGGAAAAGCCTATTAAACATCAAATTAGGTTATTTTACAAATGAAGCACCAAAACATCATGTTAGACAACAAATTTGGCAGAAAAAGTAGTTCAATATGCAGTAATGCTATGTAGTAATTACTGTATTTATGAATTCAGCACCAAAATATCACGATATATTGAAAACATTGACTACAAAAATGCGTTGGATAATCCAGAACGTTGGATAAGCGAGACTCTACTGTATATTTATGAAAACCAGTTTACAGAATGCAATCCCGGCTACTTTGAGGTGTCCATCTGAATCAATCTTTCAACAGCACATTGAAAGAAAAGCAGTCCCTTTCCAGGCAACCAGCATCTCTTCAGCATTGAGGATGATGAAGGAAAACGGGAAAGAAACGGCAGGCTTTTCCCCGTTTCAGTGGCTCGGTGACAGGATTTCCCCCATTGGTTTAAGGTGCCTGCGAGGCGGGTGAATCCACCCCAAGGAAAGATCCCTCGACTGGATTCTCCTCACGGGTTTGTCGAGAGGAGGAAGCGAGACAGAGACACACGGGGAGGAAAGGGAGAGAGAGGAGGCCGAGAAGGAAGAGGGCGAGGCCGCAGACTCAGGGGACTCCCAAGGCTCCCCAACAGGCCCCGCCTCACCTCAGCGCCACACAGACAGGCAGACAGACAGAGCTTCTCCTTGGCGCCGCTTTCTTCAACGGTGTCCCGCCCAAAGATCCCGCCCTTCGTGGCAGGGTCTCGCGAGATGTGAGGGCGAGAAGGCTTGAGGGGGGCGGGGGAGAGGCGGGGAAGGAGGGGGGCCGTGGGGGGGGGGGGCTCGGGCGAGGGCTGGCAACCCCGCTCCATAAGGAAACCTGGCCCGAAAGTGAGCCCCACGCAATAGCGACGATGTCTTCTCCAAGGCTTGGCCGGAGTCATTGGGTTGCCCTGAGTTGTCCGGGCTGTATGGCTATGTTCCAGAAGCATTCTCTCCTGACGTTTTGCCCACACTGAAATCCAGCAGCATGGGGACAATTTCAACAGAAAGGAGGAAACCATGAAAATGAACCAAACCTGGCTACCAGTGTTGAAAAACTCTTAAAACCTGGACAGTAAAAAAAAAAAAAAACACTCAGAACACAGGGGCATTCTAGACAGGAAACAATCAGGGCCAGCTAACACCTCCCAACAAAAGATTTCCCCAGGCAGGAAGCAGCCAGGCTTTCAAGCTGAAAGGCCATTCAATGCTAAGCTGGCCAATTGCAACATTCACACTTGCCTCAGGCAGGAGAATTCCAGACGAGAAACAATCAGGGCCAGTTAACGCCTCCCAACAAAGGATTCCCCAGGCAGGACGCAGCCAGGCTTTGAAGCTGAAAGGCCATTCAATGCTCATCAAGGTGGCCAATTCTAACATTCACATTTGCCTCCAACAGACACGAGCTCTTTCTCCCACCCTGGACCTTCCAGATACATAAACTCCACTTGCCTAGTTTCCAACAGACCCCACAACCTCTGAGGATGCCTGCCATAGATGTTGGTGAAACGTCAGGAGAGAATGCTTCTGGAACACAGCCATACAGCATGGCCTTGCCAGAGAAAGAAGAAATGCCACGCAGGTGAACAATAGAGAACAAGTGGTTCAGGACCCATTGCCTGTGAAGAACCTTTGCTCAATGATGGTCATTTCAGGGCCTTGTTGAGGTCTCGTGCCAGATCAGAAGACACTGGCCTGAACATCATCGGGGGGGGGGGGGGGGGGGAAGATTTCAAACCCTCCCCCCAAAAAATTCTTGTGGCTACAGGCCTGGATTGGAACCAAACCCCAGCGGATACTGAAAGCCCCTGTAATTCTCCATCTCCAACCTTAAGAAAGGAGATTAAAGGGCCCACTCTACTGTCACAGGCAATGTCTGTGTTTATATATACATATACATACAGATCTATATATATAAAAGGATAAAAAAAATTCGGCCTAGGACGAAACAACAAAACTACACATCCCAGAAACACTAAACTTGACAATACAACCCCTCATCCATGCCTCTACGGTTATACAACAAAAAGAAAAGAAAAATAAAGTCCTAAGAGGGAAACGAATAATTGTTTTTTATCCAATTGCTGCCAACTCTGACCACTTGGTCTCCTAGCAACCTACTCTGCCCAGGGGACGGGCACAGTTAGGCCTCAGGCCTCTTCCCCACTGCCTATAAAATACAGATTATCTGATTTTCACTGGATTATATGGCAGTGTAGACTCAAGGCCCTTCCACACAGCTATATTACCCATTTATAATTTTATATTATCTGCTTTAAACTGGATTATCTTGAGTCCACACTGACAAATAATTCACTTCAGTGTTCATTTTATACAGCTGTGTAGAAGGGGCCTCATATAACCCAGTTCTAAGAAGATAATATAAGATTATAAATATACAGTAGAGTCTCACTTATCCAACATAAACAGGCCGGCAGAACGTTGGATAAGTGAAAATGTTGGATAATAAGAAGGGATTCAGGAAAAGCCGATTAAACATCAAATTAGGTAATGATTATACAAATTAAGCACCAAACATCATGTTATATAACAAATTTGACAGAAAATGTAGTTCAATGCTCAGGAATGCTATGTTGTAATTACTGTATTTACAAATTTAGCACCAAAATTTAAAACACTGACTACAAAAACATTGATTACTAAAAGGCAGACTGCATTGGATAATCCAGAACACTGTATAAGCGAATGTTGGATAAGTGAAATTCTACTGTAATATGAAATAATTATTGTGGTAATCCAGTCCAACCCAATTCTGCCATGGAGGACACAATTCAAGCACACCCAACAGATGGCCACCCAGCCTCTCAATAATAATACAGTAGAGTCTCACTTAACCAACGTTCTGGATTATCCAACGCATTTTTGTAGTCAATGTTTTCAATATATCATGATATTTTGGTGCTAAATTTGTAAATACAGTAATTACTACATAGCATTAATGTGTAATGAACTACTTTTTCTGTCAAATTTGTTGTATAACATGATGTTTTGGTGCTTAATTTGTAAAATCATAACCTATTTTGATGTTTAATAGGCTTTTTCTTAATCTCTCCTTATTATCCAACATATTCACTTATCCAACATTCTGCCCGTGTATGTTGGATAAGTGAGACTCTACTTTAATAATAATAAGAAGAAGAAGAAAAAGAAGAAGAACATCATACAATCATAAGGTTAGGAGACACCCCTAAGGATCATCCAGTTCAACTTCCTTCCACCATGCAGGACGACAGAAACCAAACACTCCTGACAGATGGCCATCCAAGATTTGCACAGTAATAATACAAACCGAATCATAGAATCAGACAGTTAGGAGAGACCCGTAAAGGCCATCCAGTCCAACCCAACTCTGCCATTGGACGATACAATCCAAGCACTCCCAACAGATGGCCAGCCAGCCTCTCAATAAGAATAAGAATATCATACAATCCTAAGGTTAGCAGATACCCCTAAGGATCATCCAGTTCAACTTCCTTATAATCATACAGGAGGACACAATCCAACCACTCCTGATAGATGACCATCCAATATCTGCACAATAATAATACACATCGAATCATAGCATCAGACAGTTAGGAGACACCCCTAAAGGCCATCCAGTCCAACCCAATTCTGCCATGCAGTACATAATCCAAGCACTCCCAAGAGATGGCCACCCAGCCTCTCAATACTAATACTACTACTACTAATAATAATAACAACAACAACATCATCATACAATCCTATGGTTTGGAGTGACCCCTAAGGACCATCCAGCTCAACTTCCTTCTACCATGCAGGAGGACACAATCCAAGCACTCCTGACAGATGGCCATCCAGCCTCTACATAATAATGATGATGATGAAGATGATAATAATAATAATAATAATAATAATAATAATAATAATAATAATAATAATAGAAGCATAGAATCCAAGAGTTTGGAGAGACCCCTAAGGGCCATCCAGCCCAACCCTTTCTACTGTGCAGCATGACACAATCCAAGCATTCACAACACATGGACAACGTATAAATACTATACAATACTACACAGGGACATAGACCCCCTCTACCCTCACCACTTTCACAGTACACAAACAACCAAATGCATACTAAACATAAAGACAACCATACAACAGACACTCAATACCACCACTACCTCAACAAGTTCTCACCAACACCACCAGACAATGCCACAGCAACGCGTGGCCGGGCACAGCTAGTATAGTTATATAGATATATAGAGATATATATTTATGGGTCAAAAGCATAGCATATATAAATAAGTATAAAACTGATAAAAAAAAGGTTTCACAAGCAGCTAAATAATTTTAGACCAAAAACAGACAACAGTGACTGCATTGTCTGTAGCTTTAAACAGTTCTCCCTCTGTGCATGAGGCAGGGCATTGTGGGCAAGCATACAGGTGCTGAGTTGTTCTGCTCCACAGTCACACAAGGTGGAGGATTCTTCTCGGTAGTGTCATTTTACCAGACTGCCTTTTGATCTGGGGTTGGGTATTATGTGCAGTCCTGGGAGTCATCGTTTTCCAAGGCCCATACCCTTCACTGGATGTATCTGCACCGGACAATAAATGCAGTCAGGACTCATTTTAAATGTTGTTGTTCTTGTTGTTATTATTGTGCCATGTCTCCATGTTGTGCAGTCCTGGGAGTTATAGTTTCCCAACGTTCACACCCTTTTCAGGATGCATCTGCACTGGAGAATAAATGCAGCCGGGACCCATTTTAAATGCCATTACAGTAGAGTCCCGCTTATCCAACATAAACGGGCCAGCAGAATGTTGGATAAGCCAAAATGTTGGATGATAAGGAGGGATTAAGGAAAAGCCTATTAAACATCGAATTACGTTATGGTTTTACAAATTAAGAACGAAAACATCCCGTTTTACAACAAATTGACAGGAAAAGCTCTTCAATGCACAAGAACATTATGTAGCAATTAGCACCAAGGAGAAGGAGGCGGCTGTATCATCTTCGCCAGAGAGAGAGAGAGAGACAGAGAGAGAGAGAGAGAGAGAGCATCCTTGCTTTCCCTTCCCTAACCCTCCTTGCGTCCGGAGTTGAAAACATGGAAGAGCTGAGAGGTTTTTCCCCACAAAAAGCAGGAAGGGGAGGGATGGTGGGCGGTGCCTAGAGATTCAAGTGTGAGGGCAAATGTCCTGAAAGAAGGCTGAGTGCCACTGACACCTTTCGCAGTGTGATGCAGGTAGGAAAACCATCCGTTTCGTTCCAACACTGAGTCAGACTGAGCCCTGCACTTCCCTGCTTCAATGTGATGAAGTTATTTGCAAGGATATGGAGTCTACTCACCTGTAGTAAAGACACAAGAACTATTACTTATACCCATGAAGAGGAGTCTATTCATCTTCTGAAAAAAGAACAAGTTATCTTTTTTTCAATGTGAATGTAACAATCTTACCTTTGACTGGCCTCATTTGTGTTTCTATGCATTGAACTTTTTTGTTTTAAAATACTTTTAGAATCATAAAGTTCGAAGAGACCTCAAGGGCCATCCAGTCCAACCCCCTGCCAGGAAGCAGGAAAAGCACACTCAAAGCACCCCCGACAGATGGCCATCCAGCCTCTGCTTAAAAGCTTCCTTTTGCATCACTGCAATTGCTGGATACTGGTCTTTCCAGTTTTAAGGGAACCTGTTTTGTTTTTCAGGATTGCTCAAGCCTTTCCTGAAGGCATCTCTCTGGGCATGAAAGGCATCTATATATATAAAAGAGTGATGGAATCACGGCACCGAGCAAAACAACTAAACTACGGGCCCCCCAACCTTGAAATTGGACAACACAACCCATCATCCACGCCTCTAGGTTGATACAATTAAAAATCCCGTCAAAAACCTCGACAGGGCCTTAAAACCCCAGCCGTCAGCCTGGCTGGAAGGCCCCATGGTGGTTGGAGGAGGAGGGGCCTCCACGCAGCGGGGCCTGTGACGCCTGCCGAAGAGGAGGGCCGCGAGGCCCCAAGGTTTCTTTTTTCTTTTCTTTTTTGGATGTTGAGGCCTGCAGAGGCGAAGGCCGGGGGGGCTTCCAGAAAGGCCCCCCCGCCCACGAAGAGCAACGCAGCCTCCTCCGTGCCCCGCAGGCCTCAGGGCGGCCCCAGCTAGGAGAAAGCCGGAGCCGGAACCTCCCCCCCCCCCCCCCCCGCCGAAGAGCCAGGCAGGAGGGAGGCCGCAAGGACCAAGGTTTATTTTCTTTTAACCATTTATTTTCTTTTGGAGATAGAGGCCTGAAGGGGTGGCCCCAAGGCCGGGAACAGACCCCGCCCCCGCCGTGTCTTAAAGGGTCCTAATAATCTATAATCTCTAAAATCAGGACATTACATAAAGAAAACAATCTGAAAATGGGAATTCCAGAAAGGAAACCAACAGGGCCAGCTAACACCTCCCGACAAAGGATTCCCCCAGGCAGGAAGCAACAATATAATCTCTAAAATCAGGACATTACATAAAGAAAACACTCTGAAAATGGTAATTCCAGACAGGAAACCAACTGGGCACAGAGTCTGTGCAGTGAGGGAGGTGGGGGCAAGGGTCTGGGCATACGCTGCCATCGAGGCAAGGCGGGAAGTTTCCCGTGTTATGTTTAATGGGGGGGAAGTCAGGTGGTGACGCTTCCCTCTGGGAGATGGGGCAGAGGTACGTCAGGCAATGTGGGCCATGGAGTGACTGGTTCTCCAGGCCCTCCACAGGGACCCACAAATATGCCATGATGCGTGGCAAATCCCGACATCAGTGTGATAAATTTGCATGTCTCTCAATATCCAAAAGATTGCCATCATCCATGACCCTCACAAGAGTCAAACCCGGAGTCAAAAGGGTGGAAACACCCAACGTTTGCATAATCTCTGATGCAGCAGGCAGAAGCATAACTCGGGGAAAGGGTGAAAGCTGGACACTGTGAAGCTTGCCAAGTGGCAGCCAAAGGCTGAGGGAAATGAGGCACAGTTATGGAAACAACAGGAGCAGGGTGCCACACAGTCGGGGTGGCAAGGATGGGGAAACGATGATCAGTGGCTTAGGATCACAGAAATAGGAATGAGGAGGCACTCCAAGACTTCAGGAAATGTTGCTTCAGGGTGGACAGAAGCCAAATGGTTCTCCCACAGGCAGGCAGTTCCTCCCACAGATCCAAGTATTCCATTGTTTTGAACACTTTTTCTGAATCTTCCAATGGTCTCCAAGGTCAAACAAGCTCCAGTTGAGCCAGATTTTAATTCTTTTTCCAGCAGCTGTGTAACTAGGACACTTCTTGTCATATATTTCTACAAAGCATCACAACTGCATGCCAGTCTAGGAGAGCAGCTGACCTCCCTCCCACTACTGGTACCTCCATCCCATGGACCTTTTCTGGCGGTGTTCCCTATGCACTCTCCCACTTTTCCTAATCTGTAAGGCTAAGTAACCTCCCCCAAACACCACTTCCATGAAGATGGCCAGAAGACTCACCCCAATCATGGCATACCCAGTATGCACCAATAAGCATTCAAGGGAAGAAGGTTTGAGCTAATCCGTCTGCTTATGTTTGTTGTATCCCAGACAAGACCCAACTGTTGGGCCCAACTGAATATATTAGACCTGCTGCATATCATCCTGTGGACAAACAGATTGCAAACAACAACCATAATCATCATCTTTTATTTATTGCTTACCTCTCTATGTGGCCTGAGGGAAGACACAACCTAATTAAATACATCTATGAAATCATGTAAGAAAGCTAAGTTAAATGCAACCAGAAGTGCATATTTTAAAACATGCACATATTAAAATACAAAAACACAGAATATGATGTAAAAGCCATAGTTAGACTGGGTAGGCTTTCCAAAACCAGTGGAATCACTCCTAGATGTTCCTATAACTAGTTTCCCTGCCTTGTTTTGAACTAATCGGAATTTCCAAACTTGGTACAGAGGCAGCCCAATGTAAAGAGCATTTCAGGAATCCAGCCTTCTTAAGGTCCTGCAATTCTTGGAAGGGGCACAACTGGCGTATCAGCTGAAGCTGGTACTAAGCACTCCTGACCATCACATCTTCCTGTTCTTACATTTCAAGAGAGGGATCGAGGGGCGCACCCCCCACAAGCTGAGACCAAAGACTTTAATGGGGAGTGTAACCCTATCCAGAACTGGTTGATCCACCCATAGTGCTCTCGATGTCTTGTCTGGATTCAGTTTCAATTTGTTTCTCCTCATCCTGCCCATTACTTCCTCCAGGCATTCATTCCAAGGAGACCCGCTATCCTGAGATAACAGTGTTTTTCATGGCATGGAGAAACATCTTTGGGTGTCATCAGCATACTGATAGCCCCCTGCCCCATGCCTCCAGATGATCTCTCCTAGCGGTAAATGTAGATGCTATAAACCAACTTTGAAAAATAACTAAACTTTGACCAGGACACCCACTTCAAGAACAAGCAATTTGTGAGCTTCTTGATAAAGACGAAAGGAACAGCTTATTGAAGATCAGGAAGTCTCCCCAAGTCACTTTGGGGAGAGGGGGTGGGGTATAAATAAAATGTATTATATTATTATTATAAGGGGGGTTTAAAAGTGCAGAGTACCACAATGCAACATTCAGCTCACGTGCCTATATAGATAAGTATTGTAGTTCTCCCAGAAAAAGTTACATTGTTGTCAAAGGCAAAAAAAAAAAAAGACAATGGTTCAACTGTGTTTTCCTTCTGACATGTGAACACAGAGCTCAGCATATATTTGATGCAGCATGTTTGAGTAACATCTCTCTTTTTTGGCTTTATGAATTAAATCTTTTGGACCAATTCACAGTTATTGTAATATTGTTTAAATTGAAAGGAGTTCAATCTCCTGATGATGTGGGACTATACTTTGTACTATTTATTAACCTTAAAGATACAGTAGTCTCACTTATCCAACACTCGCTTATCTAACTGGAATGGCCAGAAACGAGAAAACATATATAGGTGAAAGGTGGCCTTGGACAACAGAGACAACTGTAGATTGGGTAGTTTCATTCACTTTTGCATGATATAACTAAATATGTGTTTGTAACTGGTGGGACCAGCGTCTGTTCTCAGACAGACAGGGGATGTGGCAACCCTTGAATGTTTTTTTACAAATGAGTGGATTTCCGAGAGGTCTTCTGGTCATGATTTTGGAGGCCATGTATAATGTGTTGGACACTTTTTTCTTCTAATTGTTTTTTAATTTGTTAACACTGTTTTCTAATTTGGTAGGGCAACTACCCAATGTATATGGGTTCAGAAAGGGGCCATCACTTCCCTGGAGTCTGGGGCCCCTTGGTTTACACCATTGTCATGAGAATGCAGTTCCGAAGCAGACCGGTTCCGTCTGTGACAGGAAGACAAAACGGAACGTTGCCATCTCTATTGTCTTCTGGTCTTGTACAGAGACAAACATGTCTGCCCGGAGACTGCTAAAAGTAAGTTCTTGGTTTTTATTATTATTATTATTATTATTATTATTATTATTATTATTATTATTATTATTATTATTATTATTATTGTATGACATAGCAAACAAGATAGATATGCTGGATTTTGTTTCACAAAATCACAAGTAGAACACTTCCCAAGTGTCTAGGACTGTGTGATGTATTTTCGGATGATGCGCACAGATCCCAGTAGGGTGGCCTTTTGCAGTTGGCAGATTGTAATTTTGTCAATGTCTGTTGTTTCCAAATGCCTGCTGAGATCTTTTGGCACGGCACCCAGTGTGCCGATCACCACCGGGACCACCTGCACTGGTTTCTGCCAGAGTCTTTGAAGTTCAATCTTGAGGTCCTGATAGCGGCTTAGTTTTTCCTGTTGTTTTTCGTCAATGCAACTGTCACCTGGGATGGCAACATCAATGATCCAAACCTTTTTCTTTTGCACAACTGTGATGTCTGTAGTGTTGTGTTCCAGAACTTTGTCAGTCTGGATTCGGAAGTCCCACAGTATCTTTGCATGCTCATTCTCCAATACTTTTGCAAGTTTGTGACCCCACCAGTTCTTTGCTGCTGGCAGGTGATACTTGAGGCATAAGTTCCAATGAATCATTTGGGCCACATAGTTGTGCCTCTGTTTGTAGTCTGTCTGTGTGATTTTTGAACCTTTGAGTCCTCTCTTCCAGAGGCTCTTAACACAAGCACTATTCACCCGTAGAGGCTCGCTACAATTCATAGCCCTAGTTTAACTTTTCCCTCAAAGAGCTTTCTCACTAACAGTTCCTAAAACCTTCCTTCCTTCCTTTTCAAAACTCCAAACCCAGATTCTTCTCACTCCAATCCCTAACTCACTCGCTTTCTGGTCTCCGCTACAGAGACCTAGATTATCTGTAAGAACAGTTGGAAGAGACCACATGTGCCATCTAGTCCAACCCTCTGCCATGCAGGAGAAGCACAAAGTACCCCTGACAGAAAGCCATGCAGGCTTTGTTTAAAAGCCTCCAAAGCAGGAGCTTCCACCACACTCTGAGGCAGTGAATTCCAATGTTGAACAGCTCTTATAGTCAGAAAGTTCTTCCTAATGATCAAGTAGAATATCCTTTCCTGTAATTTTTAACCCACTGCTCCGAGTTCTAATCTCCAGGGCAGCAGAAAACAAGCCTGCTCCTTCTACCTTATCCTTTCAAATATTTATACATGACTATCGCGTCCCCTCTCAACCTTCTTTTCCCCAGATAAGATTAGTCTGGCGTGACCTGTTTTGAGAATCACTGGGGAATTTTAGTGATCATAGCATTCTTTTCTAAGTGGTTGCAAACTGCCTCCTCAATGATCTGCTCCAGAATCCTTCCTGGTATTGACGTCAGGCTGCCTGCACAGTAATAGTTAGCGTCCTTTTTTTCTCTTCTTGAAGATAGGGACAACATTGGCCTTCCTCCAATCTGCTGGGACTTCTCCTGTTCTCTAAGAATTCTCAAAGATTATTTCCAGTGGTTCTGAAATGACTTCTGCCAGTTCCCTCAATATTCATGGACATCGTTCATCTGGTTCTGGAGACTTGAATTTGTTGAGAGTAGCCAAACTCTATTTTGGGTTGCATATCCCCTATTGTCTCATCTGTCCCATATTACTCTGTTTCTCTATGATGTTAATGAAATGTTTGGTGTCCTTGATATATGACATAGTTTGTTTGACAAAGGGCTGTAAAAAAGAGTCAACCAATCTGGATAGTGGTTCGAGGACTGAGCCAGACCCAGATACAATGGGCCGGCCCAAAGGTGGCCTGATGTCTTTGTGTATTTTAGGTAGTGTCTATAAGACCAGAATGCATGGATGTGAGGTCATAAGGAAATCTTTTTTCTTTTTCTGTGATATAATCTAAACTAAGTCCTTCCAGAATTATGGTTCTTATGATGAATTGAATATGTTTGGTCGGGACTTTATCTACAAGAGAATAATGCTCTTTGACTGACAGTTGTCTATATACCTCCTGCATATAATTCGTTGTGTTCATTGCAACGATGGCACCCCCCTTGTCAGCAGGTTTCCATATGATGTTTTTGTCATTGGCTAGTTCTTTAAGAGTTTACCAATCAGTCCTGGAGAAGCTTGTTTTAAATCTGTCATTATTGGGAATGCTTTTCAAATAAATTTCATCACAGACTCTTTTTTTCAAAAGCCCTGATGTCAACATGATCAAGCCTGTGGGGTATATATCTGGACTATTTTATTGCATTTGGGGCTCATAGAAAGGAATGATGGCCCATACCAAAAAGAATCTCCACAAGGAGAATCAGAAGATAATTACAATTTCATTAGTCATTTGGTTTATCGCAAGAAACGGTGCTCCAAACAGGTTTACGAACCAGTTTGAGAATACCTGAGCAGTTCACTTTGGGTTGGATCTGGACTTCTTGCAGAGAGGGATCCCAACTCTCCATTCCTCTGTCCTTTTACAGAAATTGGTGGCTTCTGAGAACGGAAGTATTTGCAAACTTATTTTCTGCTGTTAAAACCCATAAGATTATGTTACATTAATAGCATTTGGATCTGTTCTCCAGTTTAAAATGTAATCAATCTTTCATACTATTTTTATGGATATTAAATAATACTTTTAAATTATACCCGCATTGGCCTGTGACTCCACAACAAACTGTGATATCGGAAATAACATATGTTTTATATTATTGTATTTTTTTCTAATGATATTTGTATTTAAGATGATTTCTTTATTTTGTTCTAATAAATATTAATGTGTTGCCTCATGGTCTGTTAATTACCCAAAAGACTTCTTCCTCTTTTTCCTCCTCCTCTCATTTCTTCAAGTACTATTAGAACAATTTTACAAAAAAGAGGGACCAAAACTAGGTTGCAAAATAAGAAAAACCAAAAAAATAGCTTCTCTAAAGGGTTGTTGTGTGTTTTCCGGGCTGTATGGCCATGTTCCAGAAGTATTGTCTCCTGACATTGCGCCCACATCTATGGCAGGCATCCTCAGAGGTTGTGAGGTATGGAGAAACTAAGCAAGGAAGGTTTATATATCTGTGGAAGTTCCTAGGTGGGGGGAAGAACTCTTGTCTGTTGGAGGCCAGTGTGAATGTTGTAATTAATAACCTTTGTTAGCATTAAATGGCCCTCCCAGCCTCACATCCTGGCCTGGGGGAATCCTTTGTTCAGAGTCATTAGCTGTCCCTGATTGATTTCTGTCTGGAATTCTTCTGTTTTCAGAGTGCTGCTTCTTATTTACTGTTCTGATTTTGGAGGGTTTTTTTAAGCAATGGTAGCCAGATTTTGTTCATTTTCATGGTTTTCTCCTTTGTGTTGAAGTTGTCCACATGCTTATGGATTTCAATGGCTTCTCTGTGTAGTCTGACATGATAGTTGTTGGAGTGGTCGAGCATTTCTGTGTTCTCAAATAATATACTGTGTCCAGGTTGGTTCATCAAGTACTCTGCTATGGCTGATTCCTCTGGTTGAGTTAGTCTGCAGTGCCTTTCATGTTCTTTGACTTGTCTCTGGGCAATGCTGCGTTTGGTGGTCCCTATGTAGACTTGTCCACAGCTGCATGGTATACGGTAGACTCCTGCAGAGGTGAGAGGATCCCTCTTCTCCTTTGCTGAATGGAGCATTTGTTGGATTTTCTTAGTGGGTCTGTAGATAGTTTCTAGGTTGTGTTTCTTCGTTAGCATTGCAGAAGTCCAACCTTGACCGCATAGGCAAACTGATGAAGAAACACAACCTACAAACCTTGTTCTCCTTTCTCTTTTGCAGAACATCCAGAAATTATGTTTAAATTGTTGCAAATGCTGTCGGGGGAGGAGGAGTATTAAAATATACCCTGTAAGGTAAGCCCTTCCCCCTTCTCTTCTGGTTGTTTTTTTCCCTTCTAAATTGCTTCACAGGGTTCTGTGACTAATGTTTTGCTGTTTTCTCTTCCTCTTCTCTAGTCCTCCAAAGGAAGATCTGGAGGCCTCCTCCTCCGATGAGATCACAGAAATGGAGACCTGGGTAAGAAGGGAAGGCAAGAGGATTGTACTTCTGCGAAGAGGAGGGGACCAGAATTTCAACTAAGTCTCTTCTCTTCCTTCCACAGCACCAATGGATGGCATCTGTTTCGCAGCCCGGCCAGGATGCGAGGAGGAAGGGCCCCAATCTATCCGAGGAGTCCTGGGTAAGGAGCGAAATGCAGGCGCCCTGTCTTCCTGCAAAGGGGAAGGGGAGGACGGGATTTCACTTTGCTCTTCTCTTTCCTTGACAGAGCACCCTGGCCAGTGGAAGTGATGAGGACGCACGGTGGAGTCAGCAGTCCCAGGAATCGAGGTAACTTCTTCTCACTTTTTGGGTGTGGGTTGGGCCTTTTTTTGGGCTGGGGGAGTCTTTGGGTGTTATGTACTAACAATTTTTTTTGTTTCTTTTAGTGAAAAAGAACCAAGTCTAATTATTGAAGATCTAGAAGATTAAGGTGAGTTGGGAAAATAGAGGGAGGGATGCACCCGGTGGCGCAGTGGATCAAACCACTGAGCTGCTGAACCTACTGACCAGAAGGTCAGTGGTTCGAATCCAGCCAGTGGGGTGAGCTCCCACTGTTAGCCCCAGATTCTGCCAACCTAGCAGTTCAAAAACATGCAAATGTGAGTAGATCAATATATACTGGTCTGGCAGGAAGGTAACAGCGCTCCATGGAGTCATGCCGGCCACATGGCCTAGCAGGTATCTACGGACAATGCCGGCTCTGAGGCTTAGAAATAGAGATGAGCACTAACCCACAGATTCGAATATGACTAGATTTAATGTCAGGGGAAGCCTTTACCTTTAACTTTCTCTTTTCAGATCCATCCTCTTCCTGGGATTGCTGTCTCCATCGTGCGTCCACCTCCTCCCCTGGTCAGGGTGCCCAGTGATCCATCTGGAATGAGGCCCTTCCTCCTCCCATCCCGGCCTGGCTGCGGAGCAGATGCCATCCAGAAAGGCGGTAAGAGACTGTGAAAATGAAAGTTTTAACTGTTACCCTACAAACATTTGTCAAAAGGGAATTGCAAGCATTTGAGAGAGTTATCTGATACTGAGCTGGGATATAAAGTTCTTGGAAGGGATGCTATAGAAGCTGGGGTATCATTGTGGTCCTACCAAACTGTAACTTTTGCTATGGTAATCAATAGCTACAGCATCTCAAAGACTTAAAACTATCAGAAGTTACCTAAGCAAGGAGTATAATAAAGGAGTGGACCCTTCCCTTCCATAGCATGTCTCTCTTGCATCAGTTCACCATCGTTTTATTCCTTCCATCCAGGAGACGCCACAGACACAGAGAGGACTATGTGGAAAGAAGTGCTGAGTTTGCCGATGGTTTGCTCTCAACAGCAATGAAAGACATTCAGTCCGGAACACTGGACGTTAATGAAGAAGGCATACTTTATGGCATACCTCAAAAAACTTTACTTCTCAACTTAGAAGCCTTACCAGCAGCAAAGCCTGCATCCTTTAAAAACAAAACTCGGGATTTCGATGAAAGTGATTCTTACAAAGACAGTAAAGAAACATGTGCAGTGCTGCAAAAAGTAGACTTGGGAGCAAAAGCTTGAGTGGAGCGCACAGAAAAAAGGAAACTCACTCTGTTTGAAACCTCAGAATTAAGATTCCCAACAGCTTCCAGTTACCTCCACCAGTTAACTCTACAAAGAATGGTCACTCAGATTAAAGAAAAAAATGAAACTGTACAATGTGGAAGAACAGGTCTAACTGTACAGCTAAAAATTCCTCAGCTGAGAATGAGTGTTTGTTTCCCAAACAACAGCCCGATAGTGGCAGATTTTCGATGTTATGTACCATGTTTCTAAAACCTCAACAGTCTTAGAAGGATCAGCTCTTCAAAAACTGAAAAGTATACTCCCGAAACAGAACAAAATTGAATGTTCTGCATCTGTAACTCAGTCAAGTGTCAACTCCTACTTTCTGCATGGGGACCTCTCTCCTTTGTGTCTCAATACTAAGAACAGAACTATAGATGGCACGTCTGAATCCACGGAAGGCGGTTTGGATCGCAAGGATAATAAATAGCCAAGAAAAAACGTGGCAGCTTAACATCTGATATAGAGAAAACATTTCAGTTTTCAAAGCATGTGCTAGATACACAACTGAGGTCTTTTCATTTTATTGTTGGTTTAGCAAGAAAGTTGGTGTTTACAACATATGTACTTGTGAAAACTGACAAATTTAGTGTAGCTATAGAATGATTAGTACATAAGATGGAATACTAAAGGCATAAAAATGTCACCGTTTTCCTTTAGTGCGGAAAATAAGCTAACTTGTAAGGGTTTAAGATGAAGGTTGGAATGCAGATTAGAGGATGTTCAGAATGTGCACAGAATGAGCTTGAGAATGGTTATTTTGGTTTAAGTGTGCGGATTAGTTTATTTAAAGTTTATTTATTTATTTAAATACATTTATTTAAGGATTGTGTTTCATTCCTGTTGAAAAACCTCAATATAACAGTAATGTAATTGCTGCTGTGACATTTCAAAACTTTCAATTTATCAAAATGAATATGAGGTTTTCATTTTGGTGGGCCAAAGCATCATCACTTTGCTAATAACCAAATTTGACCGTTCAGTGTCTTGATAGATTGACAGATACAAACAGGGAAACTGTTTTGAACTTTTAGTACTAGAATTTTCAGTACTAGATAGAGAAAAAGAAAAAAGAATTAAAAAAATAAAATAAAAAGTTTAAAAAATAATGAAATAAAAAATAAAAAAATAATAAAAAAATAAAAATATTTTATTTCAGTGGCCCTTTTTATTGAAAACTAGTTTCTTTTTTTAAAAAAAATGGAAAGTTTTTTTTTTGTATATTTACTATTTGGAAACGGGACAGTTCATTTTAGATATATAACTTTTCAAAGAATCTCAGAGGACCAGTTATCTTTAGATGACAGTCTTTAAATAACTTTAATGTTCACATGATCTTATCTTCTAGAGATACTCAAAGGGTTATGTTGCTCTATTCCATTCTATCATCGGTATGCAGACAGTGCACCTGGGCAATCTGGGGCCGTAGGAAATCTGTATGAAATCCAAATCCTATCCTCTGCTTAGCCAGGTTGTGCAAACTCCATAGTTCATATACCTCTGGAAGGGAAGCAGGCCTAGATCCCAAAAAATTGCTTATTCGATAAGTTCATTTGTATGCTTTTTCAGCCATGGGATGAAGAAATGCAAGGGAGTTTTCAACCCCAGTGAGGATACGTTTGTATGTGGACACTAAGGGAAAGATCATACCCATTACATTTGGTTTAATACTGAACTTGGGTATACAATCATATTAAACACACAGTGGAATTAAGACATCAATGGTCCTTTTTATTTTTTAAATAGATTTTTATTAAGGTTTTAGTTAAAATAAGAAAAAAGAATTTAAAAAGTAAAAAAATAAAAAGTAAAAAAATTAATAAAAATAAAAATTAATAAAAATTAAAAATTAAAAGAATTTAAAAAATTAATAAAAAATTTTAAAAAATATTTCAGTGGCCCTTTTTATTGAAAACTAGTTTCTTTTTCTTTTTTTAAAAATGGGAAAGTTACATTATTAAAAACTTTATCTGTTTTACCCTATATAGTTGTTACCCAACCCAATTAGCATACATTTGCTAAAGGATTGCATAATTTAGTATCTGTGACGTATAATTTGCATATAGTGTTTTTAAAGTACTACGTTTAACTAATTTGGTAGCATTTCATAATGAACTCGATAAACACCCAGTCCTTACTGATTGTTACAAATAGAAGGCACTTACAAAATAAAGGTTAACACAACAGCGGTCAACATATCTACTGTTTGCCTTGTTACATATGGATTCAATTTTTTTGGCTTATTCACATATTGGGAAGCAAATCATTATAAACCAAGATTTTCATTAGATAGTTGAGACTATCATTAGATAGTTGAGACTGTCAAATATTCAATGTCAAGATCATCTTTAAATTTTTTTTAAAAAAACACAAAGCCATATTTTTGTCAGGATTCAAAAGATTAATTTGTTGCATCTTTCCCCAATAGCCAAGACGATTACAAATTTCAAGACTTTTTCAGTAACACTTTACTCCTGTTTTTAATTTATGGCTTAAAAGCATGGACAGGGATCCAAAGGGACGCTTCTGATATTGTGCAAACGTACCGTCTTTTGCCTTCCTCTTCTTACCTTGTGTCCTCAGTTACGTTGAGCGAGGGATGGAAGTGTGTGGCTTTGCCACTCACACTGGCGGGAGGCTGGAATCCCAGCTTTTAAAATGTTTGTCAGACAACATTGTATTTTAGCCAGAAATGTATCTCAAAGACAAGTTACAGGACACATTTGATATCATTGAAAAGATGAAAAAATAACAAATTCATAAAATTAGGGATCATTTTGCTATTGACTTTAGCAGTGGCAGTTTTGTATGTAATGTTATAATTTTCAGCATTTTAGTATTTGTATTTATTTTTTGCCAGAAAAAGTATATCAAACTTTTTTGATAGTTTGTAGATAATGCACAACCTATACGTTTTTTAAAAATGTAATTATTTTTAACAAATAGGTGGAATCTTTGATTATACAACTGAGGAAAGGCAGGGAAACACATAGACTCCCCTTATTTGACCCTAATGTATTTGTTTTAAAAGTTGTTTACATTATAATTTTGAAGTACTTTTAAAATTCAGTTACCAGTTGCTACTTAGAAATGGATAAGTTTCTGAAAATTCATATTTCAGCAGACTTTTAAATGAAGGAGAAAGCAAACCCTACATGCTTTCTACTTATTTGAATGTTTCTCAATTATTTTATGTTAAAAACAGTGCTTCTGTTTTTAGATCTACTGCTCAGTAAAGTTGTTTAAACCATTTCTGGTAGCTAATGACTATTTTATATTAAATTAAAGTGTATATTAACTTTAGTGAGACTGATGTTTTGTTACAATACAAATAACTGTATTTTGTGTTTTTTTATTGCATTATTTCCATTGTTGCAGTAATTTAGTAAAACTCTGTGGCTGCCTTGATTTTTCACAAATTTTTGTTAATAACAGATTTCTAGGTAATCAGTTCTATTTATGCATAAATCAATTGCACTATAATCCATGAATTATTTATTACAATATTTTCTAATTAATTCCATGTATTTTGTCTTGTGTTGTAAATGTACTGGAATTCTGTTTCCTCTGTGTTGTTATATTTCTAAATCTGATTGTATGAATTTGTTAATGTGTTTCTATGTTGTAATTTTTAGTAAAGCACTTCAATGCTTTTGCACAGAAATTTACAACACTGATGCGTGATTGATTTGCTCCTTCAGTAAAAAGAAAAAAATACTTTATGTTGGCTGATTTGATTTATTCTATAAATATAACCATATCGGCTTAACAAGCCTATAGAAAACTTGTCCTCAAAGCTCTAATACACACAGATAGAACACAATGCAGTTTAAATACATATCTATAGAAAACATGACAGCATTTTTATGTACAGAACAATAAAGAAGGGGAGAATTTTAAAGTGGATTGTGTCCATGATTAATTAGGGTTTTGGAAATGTTAGCAATGTAAATGTGATGTTCCATTCATTTCCTCAAAACAAAATGCTGGCATTCCATAAAACCTGCAATCATTGTGCTCAGTTGCACCAACTCACAGAATGTCCCTTTATGAGAGATTTAAAATAGTCTTTCCTTTGTCTGCATGCAGTCATGCTGGCCACATGTCCTTGGAGGTGTCTAAGGACAACACAGGCTCTTTGGCTTAGAAATAGAGATGAGCACTAATCCTCAGAGTCAGACACAACTAGACTTAATGTCAGGGGAAAACCTTTACCTTTACTTTTCTTTGTCCATGTGGCTAAATTCCTTCCAGCAGCTCATGAAGCAAGAACACGCTTCAAACTTTCTCTCTCTCTCTCTCTCTCTCTTTCTCTCTCTCTCTCTCTGCTTTTTTCTTCCAACTGTCTCTGCACCTGGTTTGCAAAAGCCTGAACAAAATTGCAACTGTACCAAAAACTCCCAGGCTTAACAGCTCTCCTAACAAGGCTCAACCAATCAGCTTCATGCATCTTATTTTGCAGATGACGTACACATATAAACTGATTACTCACATATTGAACAATCTCCATGCCAAATAGATGAGAAGCAACAATTAGAATCCCTCCAAAACTACAAGCACTATCTCAACCCAATTTTGATTATTCTATCATGACCCCAGAGTCAGACATGACTGGACTTAACGTCAGGGGAAACCTTTACCTTTACCTTATCATTATCATTACCTACCTTCAGGGTCGTGGCCAGAAACAAATTTCGGGGGGGGGGGGGGGGGGGGTTGAAAATTTCGGGGGGGGGGGGTTTAACCCCTAGCACACACCCCTCTCCGCTACAAACCTGTCAATATCTGCTTGAGAAAGTGCCTGGAGGGGCTCTTAATGTTTTGTGTCTCATAGACTTAGCATGGGGATTTGGTTAACCAGTTAAAATTCATGAGTAAACCAGGTTTTTTTTATAACCTGAAAAATTTCGGGGGGGGGGGGGGTTGAACCCCTAAAACCGCCCCCTCGCTACAGGCCTGCCTACCCTACTCTTTTGCCAAGATATTTATTTCCTGTGGATAAGAAGAGACACCTAAGATTTCAACCCAAATGGTTCAGCAGATTTCCCTGGTTAGCCTACTCCTTTCACGTACAAGGTGCACTCTGTAAGTAGTACTACTGTGTAGTGTTTGGAGGAGACGTTGGGGTAAAGGTGGTCATCAGAAGCTTGGCACATTGGTTGCTAAACCATTTGTGCGATGGGGAAATGCAATAGAAGTCTTCAAAAGACACAAGAAACAGAGTACCATCAGAATACAGCACCTGCTTATCTACTTCTGTAACTTTAAAATGACTGAGAAACTTAGGTAATACTACCGTGTTTCCCCGAAAATAAGACAGTGTCTTATATTAATTTTTGCTCCCAAAGATGCTCTAGGTCTTATTTTCAGGGGATGTCTTATTTTTCCATGAAGAAAAATTCACATTTATTGTTGGACAAAAAAACGAACATTTATTATATACTGTACTGTAGTTGTCATCATAAACCAGCATAACCAGACAAACTGTGAATCCTATCAAGAATTTCTTGTAACTACTAATATTTCCACCACAATCTATGGTACATACATTTACTGATCTGGTGTTCTGTTTGGCGGGCATGCTTCCAAACAAAAACTTTGCTAGGTCTTACTTTCAGGGGAGGCCTTATGTTTAGCCATTCAGTAAAACCTCTACTAGGTCTTATTTTTTGGACATGTCTTATTTTAGGGGAAACAGGGTATCTAACCAGTTATGTCCTGATGTTCTGTTATCCTTGAAAAGTAAATCTCTTTCTGCAGCAACTTTTTCCAAACATCAGCGGTTTCTCTCAAACATAGGCCTCATATAGGCCTTTTGCAAATTAGGTCAAATAGCAGTAAACCAGGACATATGGGACATAGTCACTGGATGTATCTCTGAAAATTCCCCCTTTTAAACCCACGTCTCTCTCAGTTGAGATCTCGTGACAGATCAGAGGACACTGACTTGAAAATCATCTACTGCATTCTTAGTTTGTTTGTTTGTTTCCTGACCAATTTGGTGTTTTCTTTTGGGAACTGTTCCTTTGAAAACTACAGAGCCGGCTGGCAGGGCTTGGACTCAGAAAGTGCAGTTTGCACTAAGTTTGTTTAGCTTTGTTTTTACCTGCTTGTGTTGCTGAATTATATTTTTGTTTGAACTGCTCTTAAAGCACTGATAGTGAAGTGTTTCAAGGTTTTTTCTGTGTTAACATTACTTTTTGGCTTATCTGCTGAATAAACTCTATTTTTGTTCGCTAATTGGCGTCTGACTCTTGACAATATGTATATATGAATACAAATACACAAACTAACTCAACCAGAGAAGTCAGCCATAGCAGAGCACTTGAGGAACTAACCTGGACTACTACTTCTTCATTCACACAGTCTTTGTGGCCTCATGGACCAGTCCATGCCAGAGCTCCCAGTCATCCATCGCAGCCCCCAGGTGCTTCAAGTTCATACCAGTCAATTCAAGGATACTGTCCATCCATCTTGCCCTTGGTCGGCCTCTCTTCCTTTTTCCTTCCATTTTCCCCAGCATCATGATCTTTTCCAAACTCTCCTGTCTTCTCATGATGTGGCCAAAATACTTCATCTTTGCCTCTAGTATCTTTCCGTCCTGTGAGCAGATGGGCATCATTTCCTGGAGGATGGACTGGTTGGATCTTCTTGGACCTGGACACAGTATATTATTTGAGAACACAGAAATGCTGGACCACTCTAACAACTATCATGTCAGACTACACAGAAAAACCATTAAAATCCACAAACATGGAAAATTTCAACAGAAAGGAGAAAACCATGAAAATGGAGAAAATCTGGCTACCAGAATTCAAAGACTCTATCATCTGAACACAAACAAAGGACAACACTCAGAAATCAGCGGAAATACAGATATGATTCAAACAGGGGCAGCAAACACCTCAGAACAAAGGATTCCCCCAGGCAGGAATGAAGCTTGCAAGACCATGAATGCTAATCTACACGATTAATTACAACATTCACACCTGCCTCCAACAGACAAGAGTCCTTTCTCCCACCTTGACCTTCCACAGATACATAAACCTCCCTTGCTTGGTTTTCCAACATTCTCACTTATCCAAGCCTCGCTTATCCAAGCTTCTGGATTATCCAAGCCATTTTTGTAGTCAATGTTTTCAATATATCGTGATATTTTGGTGCTAAATTCGTAAATACAGTAATTGCAACATAACAACACTGCCTATTGAACTACATTTTCTGTCAAATTTGTTGTAAAACATGATGTTTTGGTGCTTAATTTGTAAAATCATAACCTAATTTGATGTTTAATAGGCTTTTCTTTAATCCACCCTTATTATCCAAGATATTCACTTATCCAAGCTTCTGCCGGTCCGTTTAGCTTGGATAAGTGAGATTCTACTGTACTTCCAAACCCCTGAGGATGCTTGCCATAGATATGCGCGAAACGTCAGGAGAGAATGCTTCTTCTGGAACATGGCCATACAGCCCGGAATATGCACAACAACCCAGTGATTTCGGCCAAGGAAGCCTTCGACAACACACTAAATAGACATACAGTAGAGTCTCACGTATCCAACATAAACGGGCCGGCAGAATGGTGGATAAGCGAATATGTTGGATAATAAGGAGGCATTAAGGAAAAGCCTATTAAACATCAAATTAGGTTATGATTTTACAAATGAAGCACCAAACCATCATGTTAGACAACAAATTTGGCAGAAAAAGTAGTTCAATATGCAGTAATGCTATGTAGTAATTACTGCATTTATGAATTCAGCACCAAAATATCACGATATATTGAAAACATTGACTACAAAAATGCGTTGGATAATCCAGAACGTTGGATAAGCGAGTGTTGGATAAGTGAGACTCTACTGTATATTTATGAAAACCGGTTTACAGAATGCAATCCCGGCTACTTTGAGGTGTCCATCTGAATCAATCTTTCAACAGCACATTGAAAGAAAAGCAGTCCCTTTCCAGGCAACCAGCATCTCTTCAGCATTGAGGATGATGAAGGAAAACGGGAAAGAAACGGCAGGCTTTTCCCCGTTTCAGTGGCTCGGTGACAGGATTTCCCCCATTGGTTTAAGGTGCCTGCGAGGCGGGTGAACCCACCCCAAGGAAAGATCCCTCGACTGGATTCTCCTCACGGGTTTGTCGAGAGGAGGAAGCGAGACAGAGACACACTTCCGAGTTCCCTCGGGGAGGAAAGGGAGAGAGAGGAGGCCGAGAAGGAAGAGGGCGAGGCCACAGACTCAGGGGACTCTCAAGGCTCCCCAACAGGCCCCGCCTCACCTCAGCGCCACACAGAGACAGACAGACAGAGCTTCTCCTTGGCGCCGCTTTCTTCAACGGTGTCCCGCCCAAAGATCCCGCCCTTCGTGGCAGGGTCTCGCGAGATGTGAGGGCGAGAAGGCTTGAGGGGGGCGGGGGAGAGGCGGGGAAGGAGGGGGGGCCTCGGGCGAGGGCTGGCAACCCCGCTCCATAAGGAAACCTGGCCCGAAAGTGAGCCCCACGCAATAGCGACGATGTCTTCTCCAAAGCTTGGCCGGAGTCATTGGGTTGCCCTGAGTTGTCCGGGTTGTATGGCCATGTTCCAGAAGCATTCTCTCCTGACGTTTTGCCCACATTGAAATCCAGCAGCATGGGGACAATTTCAACAGAAAGGAGGAAACCATGAAAATGAACCAAACCTGGCTACCAGTGTTGAAAAACTCTTAAAACCTGGACAGTAAAAAAAAAAAAAAACACTCAGAACACAGGGGCATTCCAGACAGGAAACAATCAGGGCCAGCTAACACCTCCCAACAAAAGATTTCCCCAGGCAGGAAGCAGCCAGGCTTTCAAGCTGAAAGGCCATTCAATGCTAAGCTGGCCAATTGCAACATTCACACTTGCCTCAGGCAGGAGAATTCTAAACAAGAAACAATCAGGGCCAGTTAATGCCTCCCAACAAAGGATTCCCCAGGCAGGACGCAGCCAGGCTTTGAAGCTGAAAGGCCATTCAATGCTCATCAAGGTGGCCAATTCCAACATTCACATTTGCCTCCAACAGACACGAGCTCTTTCTCCCACCCTGGACCTTCCAGATACATAAACTCCACTTGCCTAGTTTCCAACAGACCCCACAACCTCTGAGGATGCCTGCCATAGATGTTGGTGAAACGTCAGGAGAGAATGCTTCTGGAACACAGCCATACAGCATGGCCTTGCCAGAGAAAGAAGAAATGCCACGCAGGTGAACAATAGAGAACAAGTGGTTCAGGACCCATTGCCTGTGAAGAACCTTTGCTCAATGATGGTCATTTCAGGGCCTTGTTGAGGTCTCGTGCCAGATCAGAAGACACTGGCCTGAACATCATCGGGGGGGGGGGGGGGGGGGGGGTTCAAAATTCTTGTGGCTACAGGCCTGGATTGGAACCAAACCCCAGCGGATACTGAAAGCCCCTGTAATTCTCCATCTCCAACCTTAAGAAAGGAGATTAAAGGGCCCACTCTACTGTCACAATCAATGTCTGTGTTTATATATACATATACATACAGATCTATATATATAAAAGGATAAAAAAAAATTCGGCCTAGGACAAAACAACAAAACTACACATCCCAGAAACACTAAACCTGGCAATACAACCCCTCATCCATGCCTCTACGGTTATACAACAAAAAGAAAAGAAAAATAAAGTCCTAAGAGGGAAACGAATAATTGTTTTTTATCCAATTGCTGCCAACTCTGACCACTTGGTCTCCTAGCAACCTACTCTGCCCAGGGGACGGGCACAGTTAGGCCTCAGGCCTCTTCCCCACTGCCTATAAAATACAGATTATCTGATTTTCACTGGATTATATATATGGCAGTGTAGACTCAAGGCCCTTCCACACAGCTATATTACCCATTTATAATTTTATATTATCTGCTTTAAACTGGATTATCTTGAGTCCACACTGACAAATAATTCACTTCAGTGTTCATTTTATACAGCTGTGTAGAAGGGGCCTCATATAACCCAGTTCTAAGAAGATAATATAAGATTATAAATATACAGTAGAGTCTCACTTATCCAACATAAACAGGCCGGCAGAACGTTGGATAAGTGAAAATGTTGGATAATAAGAAGGGATTCAGGAAAAGCCGATTAAACATCAAATTAGGTAATGATTATACAAATTAAGCACCAAACATCATGTTATACAACAAATTTGACAGAAAATGTAGTTCAATACTCAGGAATGCTATGTTGTAATTACTGTATTTACAAATTTAGCACCAAAATATCACAATGAATTTAAAACACTGACTACAAAAACATTGATTACTAAAAGGCAGACTGCATTGGATAATCCAGAACACTGTATAAGCGAATGTTGGATAAGTGAGATTCTACTGTAATATGAAATAATTATTGTGGTAATCCAGTCCAACCCAATTCTGCCATGGAGGACACAATCCAAGCACACCCAACAGATGGCCACCCAGCCTCTCAATAATAATACAGTAGAGTCTCACTTATCCAACGTTCTGGATTATCCAACGCATTTTTGTAGTCAATGTTTTCAATATATCATGATATTTTGGTGCTAAATTTGTAAATACAGTAATTACTACATAGCATTAATGTGTAATGAACTACTTTTTCTGTCAAATTTGTTGTATAACATGATGTTTTGGTGCTTAATTTGTAAAATCATAACCTATTTTGATGTTTAATAGGCTTTTTCTTAATCTCTCCTTATTATCCAACATATTCACTTATCCAACATTCTGCCCGTGTATGTTGGATAAGTGAGGCTCTACTTTAATAATAATAATAATAAGAAGAAGAAGAAGAAGAAGAAGAAGAAGAAGAAGAAGAAGAAGAAGAAAAAGAAGAAGAACATCATACAATCATAAGGTTAGGAGTCACCCCTAAGGATCATCCAGTTCAACTTCCTTATAATCATACAGGAGGACACAATCCAACCACTCCTGATAGATGGCCATCCAATATCTGCACAATAATAATACACATCGAATCATAGCATCAGACAGTTAGGAGACACCCCTAAAGGCCATCCAGTCCAACCCAATTCTGCCATGCAGGACACAATCCAAGCACTCCCAACAGATGGCCACCCAGCCTCTCAATACTAATACTACTACTAATAATAATAATAACAACAACAACAACATCATACAATCCTATGGTTTGGAGTGACCCCTAAGGACCATCCAGCTCAACTTCCTTCTACCATGCAGGAGGACACAATCCAAGCACTCCTGACAGATGGCCATCCAGCCTCTACATAATAATGATGATGATGAAGATGATAATAATAATAATAATAATAGAAGCATAGAATCCAAGAGTTTGGAGAGACCCCTAAGGGCCATCCAGCCCAACCCTTTCTACTGTGCAGCATGACACAATCCAAGCATTCACAACACATGGACAACGTATAAATACTATACAATACTACACAGGGACATAGACCCCCTCTACCCTCACCACTTTCACAATACACAAACAACCAAATGCATACTAAACATAAAGACAACCATACAACAGACACTCAATACCACCACTACCTCAACAAGTTCTCACCAACACCACCAGACAACGCCACAGCAACGCGTGGCCGGGCACAGCTAGTATAGTTATATAGATATATAGAGATATATATTTATGGGTCAAAAGCATAGCATATATAAATAAGTATAAAACTGATAATTAAAAAAAAGGTTTCACAAGCAGCTAAATAATTTTAGACCAAAAACAGACAACAGTGACTGCATTGTCTGTAGCTTTAAACAGTTCTCCCTCTGTGCATGAGGCAGGGCATTGTGGGCAAGCATACAGGTGCTGAGTTGTTCTGCTCCACAGTCACACAAGGTGGAGGATTCTTCTCGGTAGTGCCATTTTGCCAGACTGCCTTTTGATCTGGGGTTGGGTATTATGTGCAGTCCTGGGAGTCATCGTTTTCCAAGGTCCATACCCTTCACTGGATGTATCTGCACCGGACAATAAATGCAGTCAGGACTCATTTTAAATGTTGTTGTTCTTGTTGTTATTATTGTGCCATGTCTCCATGTTGTGCAGTCCTGGGAGTTATAGTTTCCCAACGTTCACACCCTTTTCAGGATGCATCTGCACTGGAGAATAAATGCAGTCGGGACCCATTTTAAATGCCATTACAGTAGAGTCCCGCTTATCCAACATAAACGGGCCAGCAGAATGTTGGATAAGCCAAAATGTTGGATGATAAGGAGGGATTAAGGAAAAGCCTATTAAACATCGAATTACGTTATGGTTTTACAAATTAAGAACGAAAACATCCCGTTTTACAACAAATTGACAGGAAAAGCTCTTCAATGCACAAGAACATTATGTAGCAATTAGCACCAAGGAGAAGGAGGCGGCTGTATCATCTTGGCCAAAGAGAGAGAGAGCATCGCCGCTTTCCCTTCCCTAACCCTCCTTGCGTCCGGAGTTGAAAACATGGAAGAGCTGAGAGGTTTTTCCCCACAAAAAGCAGGAAGGGGAGGGATGGTGGGCGGTGCCTAGAGATTCAAGTGTGAGGGCAAATGTCCTGAAAGAAGGCTGAGTGCCACTGACACCTTTTGCAGTGTGATGCAGGTAGGAAAACCATCCGTTTCGTTCCAACACTGAGTCAGACTGAGCCCTGCACTTCCCTGCTTCAATGTGATGAAGTTATTTGCAAGGATATGGAGTCTACTCACCTGTAGTAAAGACACAAGAACTATTACTTATACCCATGAAGAGGAGTCTATTCATCTTCTGAGAAAAGAACAAGTTATCTTTTTTTCAGTGTGAATGTAACAATCTTACCTTTGACTGGCCTCATTTGTGTTTCTATGCATTGAACTTTTTTGTTTTAAAATACTTTTAGAATCATAAAGTTCGAAGAGACCTCAAGGGCCATCCAGTCCAACCCCCTGCCAGGAAGCAGGAAAAGCACACTCAAAGCACCCCTGACAGATGGCCATCCAGCCTCTGCTTAAAAGCTTCCTTTTGCATCACTGCAATTGCTGGATACTGGTCTTTCCAGTTTTAAGGGAACCTGTTTTGTTTTTCAGGATTGCTCAAGCCTTTCCTGAAGGCATCTCTCTGGGCATGAAAGGCATCTATATATATAAAAGAGTGATGGAATCGCGGCACCGAGCAAAACAACTAAACTACGGGCCCCCCAACCTTGAAATTGGACAACACAACCCATCATCCAAGCCTCTAGGTTGATACAATTAAAAATCCCGTCAAAAACCTCGACGGGGCCTTAAAACCCCAGCCGTCAGCCTGGCTGGAAGGCCCCATGGTGGTTGGAGGAGGAGGGGCCTCCATGCAGCGGGGCCTGTGACGCCTGCCGAAGAGGAGGGCCGCGAGGCCCCAAGGTTTCTTTTTTCTTTTCTTTTTTGGATGTTGAGGCCTGCAGAGGCGAAGGCCGGGGGGGCTTCCAGAAAGGCCCCCCCCCCCCGCCCACGAAGAGCAACGCAGCCTCCTCCGTGCCCCGCAGGCCTCAGGGCGGCTCCAGCTAGGAGAAAGCCGGAGCCGGAACCTCCCCCCGCCCCGCCGAAGAGCCAGGCTGGAGGGAGGCCGCAAGGACCAAGGTTTATTTTCTTTTAACCATTTATTTTCTTTTGGAGATAGAGGCCTGAAGGGGTGGCCTCAAGGCCGGGAACAGACCCCGCCCCCGCCGTGTCTTAAAGGGTCCTAATAATCTATAATCTCTAAAATCAGGACATTACATAAAGAAAACAATCTGAAAATGGGAATTCCAGAAAGGAAACCAACAGGGCCAGCTAACACCTCCCGACAAAGGATTCCCCCAGGCAGGAAGCAACAATATAATCTCTAAAATCAGGACATTACATAAAGAAAACACTCTGAAAATGGGAATTTCAGACAGGAAACCAACAGGGCCAGCTAACACCTCCCAACAAAGGATTCCCCCAGGCAGGAAGCAACAATATAATCTCTAAAATTAGGACATTACATAAAGAAAACACTCTGAAAATGGTAATTCCAGACAGGAAACCAACTGGGCACAGAGTCTGTGCAGTGAGGGAGGTGGGGGGAAGGGTCTGGGCATACGCTGCCATCGAGGCAAGGCGGGAAGTTTCCCGTGTTATGTTTAGAGTAATGGGGGGGAAGTCAGGTGGTGACGCTTCCCTCTGGGAGATGGGGCAGAGGTACGTCAGGCAATGTGGGCCATGGAGTGACTGGTTCTCCAGGCCCTCCACAGGGACCCACAAATATGCCATGATGCGTGGCAAATCCCGACATCAGTGTGATAAATTTGCATGTCTCTCAATATCCAAAAGATTGCCATCATCCATGACCCTCACAAGAGTCAAACCCGGAGTCAAAAGGGTGGAAACACCCAACGTTTGCATAATCTCTGCTGCAGCAGGCAGAAGCATAACTCGGGGAAAGGGTGAAAGCTGGACACTGTGAAGCTTGCCAAGTGGCAGCAAAGGCTGAGGGAAATGAGGCACAGCTATGGAAGAAACAGGAGCAGGGTCCCACACAGTCAGGGTGGCAAGGATGGGGATGCCATGATCAATGGCTTAGGATCACAGAAATAGGAATGAGGAGGCACTCCAAGACTTCAGGAAATGTTGCTTCAGGGTGGACAGAAGCCCAACGGTTCTCCCACAGGCAGGCAGTTCCTCCCACAGATCCAAGTATTCCATTGTTTTGAACACTTTTTCTGAATCTTCCAATGGTCTCCAAGGTCAAACAAGCTCCAGTTGGGCCAGATTTTAATTCTTTTTCCAGCAGCTGTGTAACTAGGCCACTTCTTGTCATATATTTCTACAAAGCATCACAACTGCATGCCAGTCTAGGAGAGCAGCTGACCTCCCTCCCACTACTGGTACCTCCATCCCATGGACCTGTTCTGGCGGTGTTCCCTATGCACTCTCCCACTTTTCATAATCTGTAAGGCTAAGTAACCTCCCCTAAACACCACTTCCATGAAGATGGCCAGAAGACTCACCCCAATCATGGCATACCCAGTATGCACCAATAAGCATTCAAGGGAAGAAGGTTTGAGCTAATCCGTCTGCTTATGTTTGTTGTATCCCAGACAAGACCCAACTGTTGGGCCCAACTGAATATATTAGACCTGCTGCATATCATCCTGTGGACAAACAGATTGCAAACAACAACAACAACCATAATCATCATCTTTTATTTATTGCTTACCTCTCTATGTGGCCTGAGGGAAGACACAACCTAATTAAATACATCTATGAAATCATGTAAGAAAGCTAAGTTAAATGCAACCAGAAGTGCATATTTTAAAACATGCACATATTAAAATACAAAAACACAGAATATGATGTAAAAGCCATAGTTAAAACAGACTGGGTAGGCTTTCCAAAACCAGTGGAATCACTCCTAGATGTTCCTATAACTAGTTTCCCTGCCTTGTTTTGAACTAATCGGAATTTCCAAACTTGGTACAGAGGCAGCCCAATGTAAAGAGCATTGCAGGAATCCAGCCTTCTTAAGGTCCTGCAATTCTTGGAAGGGGCACAACTGGCGTATCAGCTGAAGCTGGTACTAAGCACTCCTGACCATCACATCTTCCTGTTCTTACATTTCAAGAGAGGGATCGAGGGGCGCAACCCCCACAAGCTGAGACCAAAGACTTTAATGGGGAGTGTAACCCTATCCAGAACTGGTTGATCCACCCATAGTGCTCTCGATGTCTTGTCTGGATTCAGTTTCAATTTGTTTCTCCTCATCCTGCCCATTACTTCCTCCAGGCATTCATTCTAAGGAGACCCGCTATCCTGAGATAACAGTGTTTTTCATGGCATGGAGAAACATCTTTGGGTGTCATCAGCATACTGATAGCCCCCTGCCCCATGCCTCCAGATGATCTCTCCTAGCGGTAAATGTAGATGCTATAAACCAACTTTGAAAAATAACTAAACTTTGACCAGGACACCCACTTCAAGAACAAGCAATTTGTGAGCTTCTTGATAAAGACGAAAGGAACAGCTTATTGAAGATCAGGAAGTCTCCCCAAGTCACTTTGGGGAGAGGGGGTGGGGTATAAATAAAATGTATTATATTATTATTATAAGGGGGGTTTAAAAGTGCAGAGTACCACAATGCAACATTCAGCTCACGTGCCTATATAGATAAGTATTGTAGTTCTCCCAGAAAAAGTTACATTGTCGTCAAAGGCAAAAAAAAAAAAAAAAAGACAATGGTTCAACTGTGTTTTCCTTCTGACATGTGAACACAGAGCTCAGCATATATTTGATGCAGCATGTTTGAGTAACATCTCTCTTTTTTGGTTTTATGAATTAAATCTTTTGGACCAATTCACAGTTATTGTAATATTGTTTAAATTGAAAGGAGTTCAATCTCCTGATGATGTGGGACTATACTTTGTACTATTTATTAACCTTAAAGATACAGTAGAGTCTCACTTATCCAACACTCGCTTATCTAACTGGAATGGCCAGAAACGAGAAAACATATATAGGTGAAAGGTGGCCTTGGACAACAGAGACAACTGTAGATTGGGTAGTTTCATTCACTTTTGCATGATATAACTAAATATGTGTTTGTAACTGGTGGGACCAGCGTCTGTTCTCAGACAGACAGGGGATGTGGCAACCCTTGAATGTTTTTTTACAAATGAGTGGATTTCCGAGAGGTCTTCTGGTCATGATTTTGGAGGCCATATATAATGCGTTGGACACTTTTTTCTTCTAATTGTTTTTTAATTTGTTAACACTGTTTTCTAATTTGGTAGGGCAACTACCCAATGTATATGGGTTCAGAAAGGGGCCATCACTTCCCTGGAGTCTGGGGCCCCTTGGTTTACACCATTGTCATGAGAATGCAGTTCCGAAGCAGACCGGTTCCGTCTGTGACAGGAAGACAAAACGGAACGTTGCCATCTCTATTGTCTTCTGGTCTTGTACAGAGACAAACATGTCTGCCCGGAGACTGCTAAAAGTAAGTTCTTGGTTTTTATTATTATTATTATTATTATTGTATGACATAGCAAACAAGATAGATATGCTGGATTTTGTTTCACAAAATCACAAGTAGAACACTTCCCAAGTGTCTAGGACTGTGTGATGTATTTTCGGATGATGCGCACAGATCCCAGTAGGGTGGCCTTTTGCAGTTGGCAGATCGTAATTTTGTCAATGTCTGTTGTTTCCAAATGCCTGCTGAGATCTTTTGGCACGGCACCCAGTGTGCCGATCACCACCGGGACCACCTGCACTGGTTTCTGCCAGAGTCTTTGAAGTTCAATCTTGAGGTCCTGATAGCGGCTTAGTTTTTCCTGTTGTGTTTCGTCAATGCAACTGTCACCTGGGATGGCAACATCAATGATCCAAACCTTTTTCTTTTGCACAACTGTGATGTCTGTAGTGTTGTGTTCCAGAACTTTGTCAGTCTGGATTCGGAAGTCCCACAGTATCTTTGCATGCTCATTCTCCAATACTTTTGCAAGTTTGTGACCCCACCAGTTCTTTGCTGCTGGCAGGTGGTACTTGAGGCATAAGTTCCAATGAATCATTTGGGCCACATAGTTGTGCCTCTGTTTGTAGTCTGTCTGTGTGATTTTTGAACCTTTGAGTCCTCTCTTCCAGAGGCTCTTAACACAAGCACTATTCACCCGTAGAGGCTCGCTACAATTCATAGCCCTAGTTTAACTTTTCCCTCAAAGAGCTTTCTCACTAACAGTTCCTAAAACCTTCCTTCCTTCCTTTTCAAAACTCCAAACCCGGATTCTTCTCACTCCAATCCCTAACTCACTCGCTTTCTGGTCTCCGCTACAGAGACCTAGATTATCTGTAAGAACAGTTGGAAGAGACCACATGTGCCATCTAGTCCAACCCTCTGCCATGCAGGAGAAGCACAAAGTACCCCTGACAGAAAGCCATGCAGGCTTTGTTTAAAAGCCTCCAAAGCAGGAGCTTCCACCACACTCTGAGGCAGTGAATTCCAATGTTGAACAGCTCTTATAGTCAGAAAGTTCTTCCTAATGATCAAGTGGAATATCCTTTCCTGTAATTTTTAACCCACTGCTCCGAGTTCTAATCTCCAGGGCAGCAGAAAACAAGCCTGCTCCCTCTACCTTATCCTTTCAAATATTTATACAAGACTATCGTGTCCCCTCTCAACCTTCTCTTCCCCAGATAAGATTAGTCTGGTGTGACCTGTTTTGAGAATCACTGGGGAATTTTAGTGATCATAGCATTCTTTTCTAAGTGGTTGCAAACTGCCTCCTCAATGATCTGCTCCAGAATCCTTCCTGGTATTGACGTCAGGCTGCCTGCACAGTAATAGTTAGCGTCCTTTTTTTCTCTTCTTGAAGATAGGGACAACATTGGCCTTCCTCCAATCTGCTGGGACTTCTCCTGTTCTCTAAGAATTCTCAAAGATTATTTCCAGTGGTTCTGAAATGACTTCTGCCAGTTCCCTCAATATTCATGGACATCGTTCATCTGGCTCTGGAGACTTGAATTTGTTGAGAGTAGCCAAACTCTATTTTGGGTTGCATATCCCCTATTGTCTCATCTGTCCCATATTACTCTGTTTCTCTATGATGTTAATGAAATGTTTGGTGTCCTTGATATATGACATAGTTTGTTTGACAAAGGGCTGTAAAAAAGAGTCAACCAATCTGGATAGTGGTTCAAGGACTGAGCCAGACCCAGATACAATGGGCCGGCCCAAAGGTGGCCTGATGTCTTTGTGTATTTTAGGTAGTGTCTATAAGACCAGAATGCATGGATGTGAGGTCATAAGGAAATCTTTTTTCTTTTTCTGTGATATAATCTAAACTAAGTCCTTCCAGAATTATGGTTCTTATGATGAATTGAATATGTTTGGTCGGGACTTTATCTACAAGAGAATAATGCTCTTTGACTGACAGTTGTCTATATACCTCCTGCATATAATTCGTTGTGTTCATTGCAACGATGGCACCCCCCTTGTCAGCAGGTTTCCATATGATGTTTTTGTCATTGGCTAGTTCTTTAAGAGTTTACCAATCAGTCCTGGAGAAGCTTGTTTTAAATCTGTCATTATTGGGAATGCTTTTCAAATAAATTTCATCACAGACTCTTTTTTTCAAAAGCCCTGATGTCAACATGATCAGTAAATGGAACAAATGGGTCTGCCCCCTCCATACATAACTATATCCATGGGGGTGTCCATCCTCCCCCTTTTCAGCATCCTGCCTCTATTTTCGTGG
>NW_026943889.1:0-79110 GCF_035594765.1 Anolis carolinensis
GTCGGGCCTTTTTTTGGGCTAGGGGGGTCTTTGGGTGTTATGTACTAACATATTTTTTTTGTTTCTTTTAGTGAAGAACAAAGTCTAGTTATTGAAGATCTAGAAGACTAAGGTGAGTTGGGAAAATAGAGGGAGGGGTGCACCTGGTGGCACAGCGGATCAAACCACTGAGCTGCTGAACGTACCGACCAGAAGGTCAGTGGTTTGAATCCAGGCAGTGGGGTGAGCTCCCGCTGTTAGCCCCAGCTTCTGCCAACCTATCAATTCAAAAACATGCAAATGTGAGTAGATCAATATGTACCGCTCTGGCTGGAAGGTAACAGCGCTCCAAGGAGTCATGCCGGCCACATGGCCTAGTAGGTATCTACGGACAATGCCAGCTCTGAGGCTTAGAAATGGAGATGAGCTTTAACCCACAGATTCGGACATGACTAGACTTAATGTCAGGGGAAACCTTTATCTTTAACTCTCCCATTTCAGATCCATCCTCTTCCTGGGACTGCTGTCTCCATCGTGTGTCCACCTCCTCCCCTGGTCAGGGTGCCCAGTGATGAAGAATCCATCTCGAATGAGGCCCTTCCTCCTTCCCTCTGACCTTGTTCTCCTTTCTCCTTTGCAGAACATCAGGAAATTAGGTATAAATTTTTGGAAATGATGTCGGGGAGGAGGTGTATCAAAATATACCCCATAAGGTAAGCCCTTCCTCCTTCTTTTCTGGTTGTTTTTTCCCCCTTCTAAATAGCTTCACAGGGTTCTGATACTAATGTTCGGCTGATTTCTCTCCTTCTTCTCTAGTCCTCCAACGCAAGATCTGGAGGCCTCCTCCTCCGAGGCGATCACAGAAATGGAGACCTGGGTAAGGAGGGAAGGCAGGATTGTACTTCTGTGAAGAGGAGGGGACCAGGATTTCAACTAAGTCTCTTCTCTTTCTTCCACAGCACCAATGGATGGCATCTGCTGGCCGGGATGCGAGGAGGAAGGGCCCCATTCCACCCGATGAGTCCTGGGTAAGGAGAGAAATGCAGGCGCCCTGTCTTCCTGCAAAGGGGAAGGGGAGGTCAGGATTTCACTTTGCTCTTCTCTTTCCTTGACAGAGCACTCTGGCCAGTGGAAGTGAGGAGGACGCACTTTGGGGACAGCAGTCCCAGGAATCGAGGGAACTTCTTCTCACTTTTTGAGTGTGGGTTGGGCCTTTTTTTGGGCTAGGGGGGTCTTTGGGTGTTATGTACTAACATATTTTTTTTGTTTCTTTTAGTGAAGAACAAAGTCTAGTTATTGAAGATCTAGAAGACTAAGGTGAGTTGGGAAAATAGAGGGAGGGGTGCACCTGGTGGCACAGCGGATCAAACCACTGAGCTGCTGAACGTACCGACCAGAAGGTCAGTGGTTTGAATCCAGGCAGTGGGGTGAGCTCCCGCTGTTAGCCCCAGCTTCTGCCAACCTAACAATTCAAAAACATGCAAATGTGAGTAGATCAATATGTACCGCTCTGGCAGGAAGGTAACAGCGCTCCATGGAGTCATGCCGGCCACATGGCCTAGTAGGTATCTACGGACAATACCAGCTCTGAGGCTTAGAAATGGAGATGAGCTCTAACCCACAGATTCGGACATGACTAGACTTAATGTCAGGGGAAACCTTTATCTTTAACTCTCCCTTTTCAGATCCATCCTCTTCCTGGGACTGCTGTCTCCATCGTGTGTCCACCTCCTCCCCTGGTCAGGGTGCCCAGTGATGAAGAATCCATCTCGAATGAGGCCCTTCCTCCTTCCCTCTGACCTTGTTCTCCTTTCTCCTTTGCAGAACATCAGGAAATTAGGTATAAATTTTTGGAAATGATGTCGGGGAGGAGGTGTATCAAAATATACCCCATAAGGTAAGCCCTTCCTCCTTCTTTTCTGGTTGTTTTTTCCCCCTTCTAAATAGCTTCACAGGGTTCTGATACTAATGTTCGGCTGATTTCTCTCCTTCTTCTCTAGTCCTGCAACGCAAGATCTGGAGGCCTCCTCCTCCGAGGCGATCACAGAAATGGAGACCTGGGTAAGGAGGGAAGGCAGGAGAATTGTACTTCTGTGAAGAGGAGGGGACCAGGATTTCAACTAAGTCTCTTCGCTTTCTTCCACAGCACCAATGGATGGCATCTGCTCCGCAGCCCGGCTGGGATGCGTGGAGGAAGGGCCCCATTCCACCCGATGAGTCCTGGGTAAGGAGAGAAATGCAGGCGCCCTGTCTTCCTGCAAAGGGGAAGGGGAGGTCAGGATTTCACTTTGCTCTTCTCTTTCCTTGACAGAGCACTCTGGCCAGTGGAAGTGATGAGGACGCACTTTGGGGACAGCAGTCCCAGGAATCGAGGGAACTTCTCACTTTTTGGGTGTGGGTTGGGCCTTTTTTTGGGCTAGGGGGGTCTTTGGGTGTTACGTACTAACATATTTTTTTTGTTTCTTTTAGTGAAGAACAAAGTCTAGTTATTGAAGATCTAGAAGACTAAGGTGAGTTGGGAAAATAGAGGGAGGGGTGCACCTGGTGGCACAGCAGATCAAACCACTGAGCTGCTGAACGTACCGACCAGAAGGTCAGTGGTTTGAATCCAGGCAGTGGGGTGAGCTCCCGCTGTTAGCCCCAGCTTCTGCCAACCTAACAATTCAAAAACATGCAAATGTGAGTAGATCAATATGTACCGCTCTGGCAGGAAAGTAACAGCGCTCCATGGAGTCATGCCGGCCACATGGCCTAGTAGGTATCTACGGACAATGCCAGCTCTGAGGCTTAGAAATGGAGATGAGCTCTAACCCACAGATTCGGACATGACTAGACTTAATGTCAGGGGAAACCTTTATCGTTAACTCTCCCTTTTCAGATCCATCCTCTTCCTGGGACTGCTGTCTCCATCGTGTGTCCACCTCCTCCCCTGGTCAGGGTGCCCAGTGATGAAGAATCCATCTCGAATGAGGCCCTTCCTCCTTCCCTCTGACCTTGTTCTCCTTTCTCCTTTGCAGAACATCAGGAAATTAGGTATAAATTTTTGAAAATGATGTCGGGGAGGTGGTGTATCAAAATATACCCCAAAAGGTAAGCCCTTCCTCCTTCTTTTCTGGTTGTTTTTCCCCCCCTTCTAAATAGCTTCACAGGGTTCTGATACTAATGTTCGGCTGATTTCTCTCCTTCTCTAGTCCTCCAACGCAAGATCTGGAGGCCTCTTCCTCCGAGGCGATCACGGAAATGGAGACCTGGGTAAGGAGGGAAGGCAGGAGGATTGTACTTCTGTGAAGAGGAGGGGACCAGGATTTCAACTAAGTCTCTTCTCTTTCTTCCACAGCACCAATGGATGGCATCTGCTGGCCGGGATGCGAGGAGGAAGGGCCCCATTCCACCCGATGAGTCCTGGGTAAGGAGCGAAATGGAGATGAGCACTAACCCACAGATTCGGACATGACTAGACTTAATGTCAGGGGAAACCTTTATCGTTAACTCTCCTTTTCAGATCCATCCTCTTCCTGGGACTGCTGTCTCCATCATGTGTCCACCTCCTCCCCTGGTCAAGGTGCCCCGTGATGAAGAATCCATCTCGAATGAGGCCCTTCCTCCTTCCCTCTGACCTTGTTCTCCTTTCTCCTTTGAAGAACATCAGGAAATTAGGTATAAATTTTTGGAAATGATGTCGGGGAGGAGGTGTATCAAAATATACCCCATAAGGTAAGCCCTTCCTCCTTCTTTTCTGGTTGTTTTTTCCCCCTTCTAAATAGCTTCACAGGGTTCTGATACTAATGTTCGGCTGATTTCTCTCCTTCTTCTCTAGTCCTGCAACGCAAGATCTGGAGGCCTCCTCCTCCGAGGCGATCACAGAAATGGAGACCTGGGTAAGGAGGGAAGGCAGGATTGTACTTCTGTGAAGAGGAGGGGACCAGGATTTCAACTAAGTCTCTTCTCTTTCTTCCACAGCACCAATGGATGGCATCTGCTGGCCGGGATGCGAGGAGGAAGGGCCCCATTCCACCCGATGAGTCCTGGGTAAGGAGAGAAATGCAGGCGCCCTGTCTTCCTGCAAAGGGGAAGGGGAGGTCAGGATTTCACTTTGCTCTTCTCTTTCCTTGACAGAGCACTCTGGCCAGTGGAAGTGATGAGGACGCACTTTGGGGACAGCAGTCCCAGGAATCGAGGGAACTTCTTCTCACTTTTTGGGTGTGGGTTGGGCCTTTTTTTGGGCTAGGGGGGTCTTTGGGTGTTATGTACTAACATATTTTTTTTGTTTCTTTTAGTGAAGAACAAAGTCTAGTTATTGAAGATCTGGAAGACTAAGGTGAGTTGGGAAAATAGAGGGAGGGGTGCACCTGGTGGCACAGCGGATCAAACCACTGAGCTGCTGAACGTACCGACCAGAAGGTCAGTGGTTTGAATCCAGGCAGTGGGGTGAGCTCCCGCTGTTAGCCCCAGCTTCTGCCAACCTATCAATTCAAAAAATGCAAATGTGAGTAGATCAATATGTACCGCTCTGGCAGGAAGGTAACAGCGCTCCATGGAGTCATGCCGGCCACATGGCCTAGTAGGTATCTACGGACAATGCCAGCTCTGAGGCTTAGAAATGGAGATGAGCTCTAACCCACAGATTCGGACATGACTAGACTTAATGTCAGGGGAAACCTTTATCTTTAACTCTCCCTTTTCAGATCCATCCTCTTCCTGGGACTGCTGTCTCCATCGTGTGTCCACCTCCTCCCCTGATTAGGGTGCCCAGTGATGAAGAATCCATCTCGAATGAGGCCCTTCCTCCTTCCCTCTGACCTTGTTCTCCTTTCTCCTTTGCAGAACATCAGGAAATTAGGTATAAATTTTTGGAAATGTTGTCGGGGAGGAGGTGTATCAAAATATACCCCGTAAGGTAAGCCCTTCCTCCTTCTCTTCTGGATAGTTTTTCCCCTTCTAAATAGCTTCACAGGGTTCTGATACTAATGTTTGGCTTTTTTCTCTCCTTCTTCTCTAGTCCTCAAACGGAAGCTTTAGAAGCCTCCTCCTCCGATGAGATCACGGAAATGGAGACCTGGGTAAGGAGGGAAGGCAGGAGGATTGTACTTCTGTGAAGAGGAGGGGACCAGGATTTCAACTAAGTCTCTTCTCTTTCTTCCACAGCACCAATGGATGGCATCTGCTGGCCGGGATGCGAGGAGGAAGGGCCCAATTCCACCCGATGAGTCCTCGGTAAGGAGCGAAATGGAGATGAGCACTAACCCACAGATTCGGACATGACTAGACTTAATGTCAGGGGAAACCTTTATCTTTAACTCTCCCTTTTCAGATCCATCCTCTTCCTGGGACTGCAGTCTCCATCGTGTGTCCACCTCCTCCCCTGGTCAGGGTGCCCAGTGATGAAGAATCCATCTCGAATGAGGCCCTTCCTCCTTCCCACTGACCTTGTTCTCCTTTCTCCTTTGCAGAACATCAGGAAATTATGTATAAATTGTTGGAAATGTTGTCGGGGAGGAGGTGTATCAAAATATACCCCGTAAGGTAAGCCCTTCCTCCTTCTCTTCTGGATGGTTTTTCCCCCTTCTAAATAGCTGCACAGGGTTCTGATACTAATGTTTGGCTTTTTTCTCTCCTTCGTCTCTAGTCCTCAAACGGAAGCTCTAGAAGCCTCCTCCTCCGATGAGATCACAGAAATGGAGACCTGGGTAAGGAGGGAAGGCAGGAGGATTGTACTTCTGTGAAGAGGAGGGGACCAGGATTTCAACTAAGTCTCTTCTCTTTCTTCCACAGCACCAATGGATGGCATCTGCTCCACAGCCCGGCTGGGATGCGTGGAGGAAGGGCCCCATTCCACCCGATGAGTCCTGGGTAAGGAGAGAAATGCAGGCGCCCTGTCTTCCTGCAAAGGGGAAGGGGAGGTCAGGATTTCACTTTGCTCTTCTTTCCTTGACAGAGCACTCTGGCCAGTGGAAGTGATGAGGACGCACTTTGGGGACAGCAGTCCCAGGAATCGAGGGAACTTCTCACTTTTTGGGTGTGGGTTGGGCCTTTTTTTGGGCTAGGGGGGTCTTTGGGTGTTACGTACTAACATATTTTTTTTGTTTCTTTTAGTGAAGAACAAAGTCTAGTTATTGAAGATCTAGAAGACTAAAGTGAGTTGGGAAAATAGAGGGAGGGGTGCACCTGGTGGCACAGCAGATCAAACCACTGAGCTGCTGAACGTACCGACCAGAAGGTCAGTGGTTTGAATCCAGGCAGTGGGGTGAGCTCCCGCTGTTAGCCCCAGCTTCTGCCAACCTAACAATTCAAAAACATGCACATGTGAGTAGATCAATATGTACCGCTCTGGCAGGAAGGTAACAGCGCTCCATGGAGTCATCCCGGCCACATGGCTTAGTAGGTATCTACGGACAATGCCGGCTCTGAGGCTTAGAAATGGAGATGAGCTCTAACCCACAGATTCGGACATGACTAGACTTAATGTCAGGGGAAACCTTTATCGTTAACTCTCCCTTTTCAGATCCATCCTCTTCCTGGGACTGCTGTCTCCATGGTGTGTCCACCTCCTCCCCTGGTCAGGTGCCCAGTGATGAAGAATACATCTCGAATGAGGCCCTTCCTCCTTCCCTCTGACCTTGTTCTCCTTTCTCCTTTGCAGAACATCAGGAAATTAGGTATAAATTGTTGGAAATGATGTCGGGGAGGAGGTGTATCAAAAAAAACCCCGTAAGGTAAGCCCTTCCTCCTTCTTTTCTGGTTGTTTTTTTCCCCTTCTAAATAGCTTCACAGAGTTCTGATACTAATGTTCGGCTGATTTCTCTCCTTCTTCTCTAGTCCTCCAACGCAAGATCTGGAGGCCTCCTCCTCCGAGGCGATCACGGAAATGGAGACCTGGGTAAGGAGGGAAGGCAGGATTGTACTTCTGTGAAGAGGAGGGGACCAGGATTTCAACTAAGTCTCTTCTCTTTCTTCCACAGCACCAATGGATGGCATCTGCTGGCCGGGATGCGAGGAGGAAGGGCCCCATTCCACCTGAGGAGTCCTGGGTAAGGAGCGAAATGGAGATGAGCACTAACCCACAGATTCGGACATGACTAGACTTAATGTCAGGGGAAACATTTATCTTTAACTATCCCTTTTCAGATCCATCCTCTTCTTGGGACTGCTGTCTCCATCGTGCGTCCGCCTCCTCCCCTGGTCAGGGTGCTCAGTGATGAAGAATCCATATAAAATGAGGCCCTTCCTCCTTCCCTCTGACCTTGTTCTCCTTTCTCCTTTGCAGAACACCAGAAAATTATGTGTAAATTGTTTTACTTGCTGTCATGAGAGGAGTAGGTAGTAAAAGGGAAGTCATGTATTAGATCACCAGGAGGGGAAGTCAGGGATGCTGCTCTTCTCCCCTCTTAAAGAAGTACTGAGTGGGGAGGAAGGGCCCATGGAAATACAGATTTGGAGACTTTTGGGGTTGAATCTACCACAGGAAAGTAATGGCCCTAAAACAGCCCCTCTCTCAAGGCAACTCCTTCTTCCTCCCTCTCACCTTGTTCTCCTTTCTCCTTTGCAGAACATCAGGAAATTATGTATAAATTGTTGGAAATGTTGTCGGGGAGGAGGTGTATCAGAATATACCCCGTAAGGCAAGCCCTTCCTCCTTCTCTTCTGGATGGTTTTTTCCCCTTCTAAATAGCTGCACAGGGTTCTGATACTAATGTTTGGCTGTTTTCTCTCCTTCTTCTCTAGTCCTCCAACGGAAGATCTAGAAGCCTCCTCCTCCGATGAGATCACGGAAATGGAGACCTGGGTAAGGAGGGAAGGCAGGAGGATTGTACTTCTGTGAAGAGGAGGGGACCAGGATTTCAACTAAGTCTCTTTTCTTTCTTCCACAGCACCAATGGATGACATCTGCTCCGCAGCCCGGCTGGGATGCGTGGAGGAAGGGCCCCATTCCACCCGATGAGTCCTGGGTAAGGAGAGAAATGCAGGCGCCCTGTCTTCCTGCAAAGGGGAATTGGAGGTCAGGATTTCACTTTGCTCTTCTCTTTCCTTGACAGAGCACTCTGGCCAGTGGAAGTGATGGGGACGCACTTTGGGGACAGCAGTCCCAGGAATCGAGGGAACTTCTTCTCACTTTTTGGGTGTGGGTCGGGCCTTTTTTTGGGCTAGGGGGGTCTTTGGGTGTTATGTACTAACATATTTTTTTTGTTTCTTTTAGTGAAGAACAAAGTCTAGTTATTGAAGATCTAGAAGACTAAGGTGAGTTGGGAAAATAGAGGGAGGGGTGCACCTGGTGGCACAGCAGATCAAACCACTGAGCTGCTGAACGTACCGACCAGAAGGTCAGTGGTTTGAATCCAGGCAGTGGGGTGAGCTCCCGCTGTTAGCCCCAGCTTCTGCCAACCTATCAATTCAAAAACATGCAAATGTGAGTAGATCAATATGTACCGCTCTGGCTGGAAGGTAACAGCGCTCCAAGGAGTCATGCCGGCCACATGGCCTAGTAGGTATCTACGGACAATGCCAGCTCTGAGGCTTAGAAATGGAGATGAGCTTTAACCCACAGATTCGGACATGACTAGACTTAATGTCAGGGGAAACCTTTATCTTTAACTCTCCCATTTCAGATCCATCCTCTTCCTGGGACTGCTGTCTCCATCGTGTGTCCACCTCCTCCCCTGGTCAGGGTGCCCAGTGATGAAGAATCCATCTCGAATGAGGCCCTTCCTCCTTCCCTCTGACCTTGTTCTCCTTTCTCCTTTGCAGAACATCAGGAAATTAGGTATAAATTTTTGGAAATGATGTCGGGGAGGAGGTGTATCAAAATATACCCCATAAGGTAAGCCCTTCCTCCTTCTTTTCTGGTTGTTTTTTCCCCCTTCTAAATAGCTTCACAGGGTTCTGATACTAATGTTCGGCTGATTTCTCTCCTTCTTCTCTAGTCCTCCAACGCAAGATCTGGAGGCCTCCTCCTCCGAGGCGATCACAGAAATGGAGACCTGGGTAAGGAGGGAAGGCAGGATTGTACTTCTGTGAAGAGGAGGGGACCAGGATTTCAACTAAGTCTCTTCTCTTTCTTCCACAGCACCAATGGATGGCATCTGCTGGCCGGGATGCGAGGAGGAAGGGCCCCATTCCACCCGATGAGTCCTGGGTAAGGAGAGAAATGCAGGCGCCCTGTCTTCCTGCAAAGGGGAAGGGGAGGTCAGGATTTCACTTTGCTCTTCTCTTTCCTTGACAGAGCACTCTGGCCAGTGGAAGTGAGGAGGACGCACTTTGGGGACAGCAGTCCCAGGAATCGAGGGAACTTCTTCTCACTTTTTGAGTGTGGGTTGGGCCTTTTTTTGGGCTAGGGGGGTCTTTGGGTGTTATGTACTAACATATTTTTTTTGTTTCTTTTAGTGAAGAACAAAGTCTAGTTATTGAAGATCTAGAAGACTAAGGTGAGTTGGGAAAATAGAGGGAGGGGTGCACCTGGTGGCACAGCGGATCAAACCACTGAGCTGCTGAACGTACCGACCAGAAGGTCAGTGGTTTGAATCCAGGCAGTGGGGTGAGCTCCCGCTGTTAGCCCCAGCTTCTGCCAACCTAACAATTCAAAAACATGCAAATGTGAGTAGATCAATATGTACCGCTCTGGCAGGAAGGTAACAGCGCTCCATGGAGTCATGCCGGCCACATGGCCTAGTAGGTATCTACGGACAATACCAGCTCTGAGGCTTAGAAATGGAGATGAGCTCTAACCCACAGATTCGGACATGACTAGACTTAATGTCAGGGGAAACCTTTATCTTTAACTCTCCCTTTTCAGATCCATCCTCTTCCTGGGACTGCTGTCTCCATCGTGTGTCCACCTCCTCCCCTGGTCAGGGTGCCCAGTGATGAAGAATCCATCTCGAATGAGGCCCTTCCTCCTTCCCTCTGACCTTGTTCTCCTTTCTCCTTTGCAGAACATCAGGAAATTAGGTATAAATTTTTGGAAATGATGTCGGGGAGGAGGTGTATCAAAATATACCCCATAAGGTAAGCCCTTCCTCCTTCTTTTCTGGTTGTTTTTTCCCCCTTCTAAATAGCTTCACAGGGTTCTGATACTAATGTTCGGCTGATTTCTCTCCTTCTTCTCTAGTCCTGCAACGCAAGATCTGGAGGCCTCCTCCTCCGAGGCGATCACAGAAATGGAGACCTGGGTAAGGAGGGAAGGCAGGAGAATTGTACTTCTGTGAAGAGGAGGGGACCAGGATTTCAACTAAGTCTCTTCGCTTTCTTCCACAGCACCAATGGATGGCATCTGCTCCGCAGCCCGGCTGGGATGCGTGGAGGAAGGGCCCCATTCCACCCGATGAGTCCTGGGTAAGGAGAGAAATGCAGGCGCCCTGTCTTCCTGCAAAGGGGAAGGGGAGGTCAGGATTTCACTTTGCTCTTCTCTTTCCTTGACAGAGCACTCTGGCCAGTGGAAGTGATGAGGACGCACTTTGGGGACAGCAGTCCCAGGAATCGAGGGAACTTCTCACTTTTTGGGTGTGGGTTGGGCCTTTTTTTGGGCTAGGGGGGTCTTTGGGTGTTACGTACTAACATATTTTTTTTGTTTCTTTTAGTGAAGAACAAAGTCTAGTTATTGAAGATCTAGAAGACTAAGGTGAGTTGGGAAAATAGAGGGAGGGGTGCACCTGGTGGCACAGCAGATCAAACCACTGAGCTGCTGAACGTACCGACCAGAAGGTCAGTGGTTTGAATCCAGGCAGTGGGGTGAGCTCCCGCTGTTAGCCCCAGCTTCTGCCAACCTAACAATTCAAAAACATGCAAATGTGAGTAGATCAATATGTACCGCTCTGGCAGGAAAGTAACAGCGCTCCATGGAGTCATGCCGGCCACATGGCCTAGTAGGTATCTACGGACAATGCCAGCTCTGAGGCTTAGAAATGGAGATGAGCTCTAACCCACAGATTCGGACATGACTAGACTTAATGTCAGGGGAAACCTTTATCGTTAACTCTCCCTTTTCAGATCCATCCTCTTCCTGGGACTGCTGTCTCCATCGTGTGTCCACCTCCTCCCCTGGTCAGGGTGCCCAGTGATGAAGAATCCATCTCGAATGAGGCCCTCCCTCCTTCCCTCTGACCTTGTTCTCCTTTCTCCTTTGCAGAACATCAGGAAATTAGGTATAAATTTTTGAAAATGATGTCGGGGAGGTGGTGTATCAAAATATACCCCAAAAGGTAAGCCCTTCCTCCTTCTTTTCTGGTTGTTTTTCCCCCCCTTCTAAATAGCTTCACAGGGTTCTGATACTAATGTTCGGCTGATTTCTCTCCTTCTCTAGTCCTCCAACGCAAGATCTGGAGGCCTCTTCCTCCGAGGCGATCACGGAAATGGAGACCTGGGTAAGGAGGGAAGGCAGGAGGATTGTACTTCTGTGAAGAGGAGGGGACCAGGATTTCAACTAAGTCTCTTCTCTTTCTTCCACAGCACCAATGGATGGCATCTGCTGGCCGGGATGCGAGGAGGAAGGGCCCCATTCCACCCGATGAGTCCTGGGTAAGGAGCGAAATGGAGATGAGCACTAACCCACAGATTCGGACATGACTAGACTTAATGTCAGGGGAAACCTTTATCGTTAACTCTCCTTTTCAGATCCATCCTCTTCCTGGGACTGCTGTCTCCATCATGTGTCCACCTCCTCCCCTGGTCAAGGTGCCCCGTGATGAAGAATCCATCTCGAATGAGGCCCTTCCTCCTTCCCTCTGACCTTGTTCTCCTTTCTCCTTTGAAGAACATCAGGAAATTAGGTATAAATTTTTGGAAATGATGTCGGGGAGGAGGTGTATCAAAATATACCCCATAAGGTAAGCCCTTCCTCCTTCTTTTCTGGTTGTTTTTTCCCCCTTCTAAATAGCTTCACAGGGTTCTGATACTAATGTTCGGCTGATTTCTCTCCTTCTTCTCTAGTCCTGCAACGCAAGATCTGGAGGCCTCCTCCTCCGAGGCGATCACAGAAATGGAGACCTGGGTAAGGAGGGAAGGCAGGATTGTACTTCTGTGAAGAGGAGGGGACCAGGATTTCAACTAAGTCTCTTCTCTTTCTTCCACAGCACCAATGGATGGCATCTGCTGGCCGGGATGCGAGGAGGAAGGGCCCCATTCCACCCGATGAGTCCTGGGTAAGGAGAGAAATGCAGGCGCCCTGTCTTCCTGCAAAGGGGAAGGGGAGGTCAGGATTTCACTTTGCTCTTCTCTTTCCTTGACAGAGCACTCTGGCCAGTGGAAGTGAGGAGGACGCACTTTGGGGACAGCAGTCCCAGGAATCTAGGGAACTTCTTCTCACTTTTTGGGTGTGGGTTGGGCCTTTTTTTGGGCTAGGGGGGTCTTTGGGTGTTATGTACTAACATATTTTTTTTGTTTCTTTTAGTGAAGAACAAAGTCTAGTTATTGAAGATCTGGAAGACTAAGGTGAGTTGGGAAAATAGAGGGAGGGGTGCACCTGGTGGCACAGCGGATCAAACCACTGAGCTGCTGAACGTACCGACCAGAAGGTCAGTGGTTTGAATCCAGGCAGTGGGGTGAGCTCCCGCTGTTAGCCCCAGCTTCTGCCAACCTATCAATTCAAAAAATGCAAATGTGAGTAGATCAATATGTACCGCTCTGGCAGGAAGGTAACAGCGCTCCATGGAGTCATGCCGGCCACATGGCCTAGTAGGTATCTACGGACAATGCCAGCTCTGAGGCTTAGAAATGGAGATGAGCTCTAACCCACAGATTCGGACATGACTAGACTTAATGTCAGGGGAAACCTTTATCTTTAACTCTCCCTTTTCAGATCCATCCTCTTCCTGGGACTGCTGTCTCCATCGTGTGTCCACCTCCTCCCCTGATTAGGGTGCCCAGTGATGAAGAATCCATCTCGAATGAGGCCCTTCCTCCTTCCCTCTGACCTTGTTCTCCTTTCTCCTTTGCAGAACATCAGGAAATTAGGTATAAATTTTTGGAAATGTTGTCGGGGAGGAGGTGTATCAAAATATACCCCGTAAGGTAAGCCCTTCCTCCTTCTCTTCTGGATAGTTTTTCCCCTTCTAAATAGCTTCACAGGGTTCTGATACTAATGTTTGGCTTTTTTCTCTCCTTCTTCTCTAGTCCTCAAACGGAAGCTTTAGAAGCCTCCTCCTCCGATGAGATCACGGAAATGGAGACCTGGGTAAGGAGGGAAGGCAGGAGGATTGTACTTCTGTGAAGAGGAGGGGACCAGGATTTCAACTAAGTCTCTTCTCTTTCTTCCACAGCACCAATGGATGGCATCTGCTGGCCGGGATGCGAGGAGGAAGGGCCCAATTCCACCCGATGAGTCCTCGGTAAGGAGCGAAATGGAGATGAGCAATAACCCACAGATTCGGACATGACTAGACTTAATGTCAGGGGAAACCTTTATCTTTAACTCTCCCTTTTCAGATCCATCCTCTTCCTGGGACTGCAGTCTCCATCGTGTGTCCACCTCCTCCCCTGGTCAGGGTGCCCAGTGATGAAGAATCCATCTCGAATGAGGCCCTTCCTCCTTCCCACTGACCTTGTTCTCCTTTCTCCTTTGCAGAACATCAGGAAATTAGGTATAAATTTTTGGAAATGTTGTCGGGGAGGAGGTGTATCAAAATATACCCCGTAAGGTAAGCCCTTCCTCCTTCTCTTCTGGATAGTTTTTCCCCTTCTAAATAGCTTCACAGGGTTCTGATACTAATGTTTGGCTTTTTTCTCTCCTTCTTCTCTAGTCCTCAAACGGAAGCTTTAGAAGCCTCCTCCTCCGATGAGATCACGGAAATGGAGACCTGGGTAAGGAGGGAAGGCAGGAGGATTGTACTTCTGTGAAGAGGAGGGGACCAGGATTTCAACTAAGTCTCTTCTCTTTCTTCCACAGCACCAATGGATGGCATCTGCTCCGCAGCCCGGCTGGGATGCGTGGAGGAAGGGCCCCATTCTACCCGATGAGTCCTGGGTAAGGAGAGCAATGCAGGCGCCCTGTCTTCCTGCAAAGGGGAAGGGGAGGTCAGGATTTCACTTTGCTCTTCTCTTTCCTTGACAGAGCACTCTGGCCAGTGGAAGTGATGAGGACGCACTTTGGGGACAGCAGTCCCAGGAATCGAGGGAACTTCTTCTCACTTTTTGGGTGTGGGTTAGGCCTTTTTTTGGGCTAGGGGGGGTCTTTGGGTGTTATGTACTAACATATTTTTTTGTTTCTTTTAGTGAAGAACAAAGTCTAGTTATTGAAGATCTAGAAGACTAAAGTGAGTTGGGAAAATAGAGGGAGGGGTGCACCTGGTGGCACAGCAGATCAAACCACCGAGCTGCTGAACGTACCGACCAGAAGGTCAGTGGTTTGAATCCAGGCAGTGGGGTGAGCTCCCGCTGTTAGCCCCAGCTTCTGCCAACCTAACAATTCAAAAACATGCAAATGTGAGTAGATCAATATGTACCGCTCTGGCAGGAAGGTAACAGCGCTCCATGGAATCATCCCGGCCACATGGCTTAGTAGGTATCTACGGACACTGCCGGCTCTGAGGCTTAGAAATGGAGATGAGCTCTAACCCACAGTTTCGGACATGACTAGACTTAATGTCAGGGGAAACCTTTATCGTTAACTCTCCCTTTTCAGATCCATCCTCTTCCTGGGACTGCTGTCTCCATCGTGTGTCCACCTCCTCCCCTGGTCAAGGTGCCCAGTGATGAAGAATCCATCTCAAATGAGGCCCTTCCTCCTTCCCTCTGACCTTGTTCTCCTTTCTCCTTTGCAGAACATCAGGAAATTAGGTATAAATTTTTGGAAATGATGTCGGGGAGGAGGTGTATCAAAATATACCCCATAAGGTAAGCCCTTCCTCCTTCTTTTCTGGTTGTTTTTTCCCCCTTCTAAATAGCTTCACAGGGTTCTGATACTAATGTTCGGCTGATTTCTCTCCTTCTTCTCTAGTCCTCCAACGCAAGATCTGGAGGCCTCCTCCTCCGAGGCAATCACGGAAATGGAGACCTGGGTAAGGAGGGAAGGCAGGAGGATTGTACTTCTGTGAAGAGGAGGGGACCAGGATTTCAACTAAGTCTCTTCTCTTTCTTCCACAGCACCAATGGATGGCATCTGCTGGCCGGGATGCGAGGAGGAAGGGCCCCATTCCACCCGAGGAGTCCTGGGTAAGGAGCGAAATGGAGAGGAGCACTAACCCACAGATTCGGACATGACTAGACTTAATGTCAGGGGAAACCTTTATCTTTAACTCTCCCTTTTCAGATCCATCCTCTTCCTGGGACTGCTGTCTCCATCGTGCGTCCACCTCCTCCCCTGGTCAGGGTGCCCAGTGTTGAAGAATCCATCTCGAATGAGGCCCTTCCTCCTTCCCTCTGACCTTGTTCTCCTTTCTCCTTTGCAGAACATCAGGAAATTATGTATAAATTGTTGGAAATGTTGTCGGGGAGGAGGTGTATCAAAATATACCCCGTAAGGTAAGCCCTTCCTCCTTCTCTTCTGGATGGTTTTTTCCCCTTCTAAATAGCTGCACAGGGTTCTGATACTAATGTTTGGCTGTTTTCTCTCCTTCTTCTCTAGTCCTCCAACGGAAGATCTAGAAGCCTCCTCCTCCGATGAGATCACGGAAATGGAGACCTGGGTAAGGAGGGAAGGCAGGAGGATTGTACTTCTGTGAAGAGGAGGGGACCAGGATTTCAACTAAGTCTCTTCTCTTTCTTCCACAGCACCAATGGATGGCATCTGCTCCGCAGCCCAGCTCGGATGCGTGGAGGAAGGGCCCCATTCCACCCGATGAGTCCTGGGTAAGGAGAGCAATGCAGGCGCCCTGTCTTCCTGCAAAGGGGAAGGGGAGGTCAGGATTTCACTTTGCTCTTCTCTTTCCTTGACAGAGCACTCTGGCCAGTGGAAGTGATGAGGACGCACTTTGGGGACAGCAGTCCCAGGAATCGAGGGAACTTCGACTCACTTTTTGGGTGTGGGTTGGGCCTTTTTTTGGGCTAGGGGGGTCTTTGGGTGTTATGTACTAACATATTTTTTTGTTTCTTTTAGTGAAGAACAAAGTCTAGTTATTGATGATCTAGAAGACTAAGGTGAGTTGGGAAAATAGAGGGAGGGGTGCACCTGGTGGCACAGCAGATCAAACCACTGAGCTGCTGAACGTACCGACCAGAAGGTCAGTGGTTTGAATCCAGGCAGTGGGGTGAGCTCCCGCTGTTAGCCCCAGCTTCTGCCAACCTAACAATTCAAAAACATGCACATGTGAGTAGATCAATATGTACCGCTCTGGCAGGAAGGTAACAGCGCTCCATGGAGTCATGCCGGCCACATGGCCTAGTAGGTATCTACGGACAATGCCGGCTCTGAGGCTTAGAAATGGAGATGAGCTCTAACCCACAGATTCGGACATGACTAGACTTAATGTCAGGGGAAACCTTTATCGTTAACTCTCCTTTTTCAGATCCATCCTCTTCCTGGGACTGCTGTCTCCATGGTGTGTCCACCTCCTCCCCTGGTCAGGTGCCCAGTGATGAAGAATCCATCTCGAATGATTCCCTTCCTCCTTCCCTCTGACCTTGTTCTCCTTTCTCCTTTGCAGAACATCAGGAAATTAGGTATAAATTTTTGGAAATGATGTGGGGAGGAGGTGTATCAAAATATACCCCGTAAGGTAAGCCCTTCCTCCTTCTTTTCTGGTTGTTTTTTTCCCCTTCTAAATAGCTTCACAGAGTTCTGATACTAATGTTCAGCTGATTTCTCTCCTTCTTCTCTAGTCCTCCAACGCAAGATCTGGAGGCCTCCTCCTCCGAGGCGATCACGGAAATGGAGACCTGGGTAAGGAGGGAAGGCAGGAGGATTGTACTTCTGTGAAGAGGAGGGGACCAGGATTTCAACTAAGTCTCTTCTCTTTCTTCCACAGCACCAATGGATGGCATCTGCTCCGCAGCCCGGCTGGGATGCGTGGAGGAAGGGCCCCATTCCACCCGATGAGTCCTGGGTAAGGAGAGCAATGCAGGCGCCCTGTCTTCCTGCAAAGGGGAAGGGGAGGTCAGGATTTCACTTTGCTCTTCTCTTTCCTTGACAGAGCACTCTGGCCAGTGGAAGTGATGAGGACGCACTTTGGGGACAGCAGTCCCAGGAATCGAGGGAACTTCTTCTCACTTTTTGGGTGTGGGTTGGGCCTTTTTTTGGGCTAGGGGGGGTCTTTGGGTGTTATGTACTAACATATTTTTTTGTTTCTTTTAGTGAAGAACAAAGTCTAGTTATTGAAGATCTAGAAGACTAAAGTGAGTTGGGAAAATAGAGGGAGGGGTGCACCTGGTGGCACAGCAGATCAAACCACCGAGCTGCTGAACGTACCGACCAGAAGGTCAGTGGTTTGAATCCAGGCAGTGGGGTGAGCTCCCGCTGTTAGCCCCAGCTTCTGCCAACCTGACAATTCAAAAACATGCAAATGTGAGTAGATCAATATGTACCGCTCTGGCAGGAAGGTAACAGCGCTCCATGGAATCATCCCGGCCACATGGCTTAGTAGGTATCTACGGACACTGCCGGCTCTGAGGCTTAGAAATGGAGATGAGCTCTAACCCACAGATTCGGACATGACTAGACTTAATGTCAGGGGAAACCTTTATCGTTAACTCTCCCTTTTCAGATCCATCCTCTTCCTGGGACTGCTGTCTCCATCGTGTGTCCACCTCCTCCCCTGGTCAAGGTGCGCAGTGATGAAGAATCCATCTCAAATGAGGCCCTTCCTCCTTCCCTCTGACCTTGTTCTCCTTTCTCCTTTGCAGAACATCAGGAAATTAGGTATAAATTTTTGGAAATGATGTCGGGGAGGAGGTGTATCAAAATATACCCCATAAGGTAAGCCCTTCCTCCTTCTTTTCTGGTTGTTTTTTCCCCCTTCTAAATAGCTTCACAGGGTTCTGATACTAATGTTCGGCTGATTTCTCTCCTTCTTCTCTAGTCCTCCAACGCAAGATCTGGAGGCCTCCTCCTCCGAGGCAATCACGGAAATGGAGACCTGGGTAAGGAGGGAAGGCAGGAGGATTGTACTTCTGTGAAGAGGAGGGGACCAGGATTTCAACTAAGTCTCTTCTCTTTCTTCCACAGCACCAATGGATGGCATCTGCTGGCCGGGATGCGAGGAGGAAGGGCCCCATTCCACCCGAGGAGTCCTGGGTAAGGAGCGAAATGGAGAGGAGCACTAACCCACAGATTCGGACATGACTAGACTTAATGTCAGGGGAAACCTTTATCTTTAACTCTCCCTTTTCAGATCCATCCTCTTCCTGGGACTGCTGTCTCCATCGTGCGTCCACCTCCTCCCCTGGTCAGGGTGCCCAGTGTTGAAGAATCCATCTCGAATGAGGCCCTTCCTCCTTCCCTCTGACCTTGTTCTCCTTTCTCCTTTGCAGAACATCAGGAAATTATGTATAAATTGTTGGAAATGTTGTCGGGGAGGAGGTGTATCAAAATATACCCCGTAAGGTAAGCCCTTCCTCCTTCTCTTCTGGATGGTTTTTTCCCCTTCTAAATAGCTGCACAGGGTTCTGATACTAATGTTTGGCTGTTTTCTCTCCTTCTTCTCTAGTCCTCCAACGGAAGATCTAGAAGCCTCCTCCTCCGATGAGATCACGGAAATGGAGACCTGGGTAAGGAGGGAAGGCAGGAGGATTGTACTTCTGTGAAGAGGAGGGGACCAGGATTTCAACTAAGTCTCTTCTCTTTCTTCCACAGCACCAATGGATGGCATCTGCTGGCCGGGATGCGAGGAGGAAGGGCCCCATTCCACCCGATGAGTCCTGGGTAAGGAGAGAAATGCAGGCGCCCTGTCTTCCTGCAAAGGGGAAGGGGAGGTCAGGATTTCACTTTGCTCTTCTCTTTCCTTGACAGAGCACTCTGGCCAGTGGAAGTGATGAGGACGCACTTTGGGGACAGCAGTCCCAGGAATCGAGGGAACTTCTTCTCACTTTTTGGGTGTGGGTTGGGCCTTTTTTTGGGCTGGGGGGGTCTTTGGGTGTTATGTACTAACATTTTTTTTTGTTTCTTTTAGTGAAGAACAAAGTCTAGTTATTGAAGATCTAGAAGACTAAGGTGAGTTGGGAAAATAGAGGGAGGGGTGCACCTGGTGGCACAGCGGATCAAACAACTGAGCTGCTGAACGTACCGACCAGAAGGTCAGTGGTTTGAATCCAGGCAGTGGGGTGAGCTCCCGCTGTTAGCCCCAGCTTCTGCCAACCTAACAATTCAAAAACATGCAAATGTGAGTAGATCACTATGTACCGCTCTGGCAGGAAGGTAACAGCGCTCCATGGAGTCATGCCGGCCACATGGCCTAGTAGGTATCTACGGACAATGCCGGCTCTGAGGCTTAGAAATGGAGATGAGCTCTAACCCACAGATTCGGACATGACTAGTCTTAATGTCAGAGGAAACCTTTATCGTTAACTCTCCCTTTTCAGATCCATCCTCTTCCTGGGACTGCTGTCTCCATCGTGTGTCCACCTCCTCCCCTGGTCAGGGTGCCCAGTGATGAAGAATCCATCTCGAATGAGGCCCTTCCTCCTTCCCTCTGACCTTGTTCTCCTTTCTCCTTTGCAGAACATCAGGAAATTAGGTATAAATTTTTAGAAATGATGTTGGGGAGGAGGTGTATCAAAATATACCCCATAAGGTAAGCCCTTCCTCCTCCTTTTCTGGTTGTTTTTTTCCCCTTCTAAATAGCTTCACAGGGTTCTGATACTAATGTTCGGCTGATTTCTCTCCTTCTTCTCTAGTCCTCCAACACAAGATCTGGAGGCCTCCTCCTCTGAGGCGATCACGGAAATGGAGACCTGGGTAAGGAGGGAAGGCAGGAGGATTGTACTTCTATGAAGAGGAGGGGACCAGGATTTCAACTAAGTCTCTTCTCTTTCTTCCACAGCACCAATGGATGGCATCTGCTGGCCGGGATGCGAGGAGGAAGGGCCCCATTCCACATGATGAGTCCTGGGTAAGGAGCGAAATGGAGATGAGTACTAACCCACAGATTCGGACATGACTAGACTTAATGTCAGGGGAAACCTTTATCTTTAACTCTCCCTTTTCAGATCCATCCTCTTCCTGGGACTGCTGTCTCCATCGTGTGTCCACCTCCTCCCCTGGTCAGGGTGCCCAGTGATGAAGAATCCATCTCGAATGAGGCCCTTCCTCCTTCCCTCTGACCTTGTTCTCCTTTCTCCTTTGCAGAACATCAGGAAATTATGTATAAATTGTTGGAAATGTTGTCGGGGAGGAGGTGTATCAAAATATACCCCATAAGGTAAGCCCTTCCTCCTTCTCTTCTGGATGGTTTTTTCCCCTTCTAAATAGCTGCACAGGGTTCTGATACTCATGTTTGGCTGTTTTCTCTCCTTCTTCTCTAGTCCTCCAACGGAAGATCTAGAAGCCTCCTCCTCCAATGAGATCACGGAAATAGAGAACTGGGTAAGGAGGGAAGGCAGGAGGATTGTACTTCTGTGAAGAGGAGGGGACCAGGATTTCAACTAAGTCTCTTCTCTTTCTTCCACAGCACCAATGGATGGCATCTGCTGGCCGGGATGCGAGGAGGAAGGGGCCCATTTCACCCGATGAGTCCTGGGTAAGGAGAGAAATGCAGGCACCCTGTCTTCCTGCAAAGGGGAAAGGGAGGTCAGGATTTCACTTTGCTCTTCTCTTCCCTTGACAGAGCACTCTGGCCAGTGGAAGTGATGAGGACGCACTTTGGGGACAGCAGTCCCAGGAATCGAGGGAACTTCTTCTCACTTTTTGGGTGTGGGTTGGGCCTTTTTTTGGGCTAGGGGGGGTCTTTGGGTGTTATGTACTAACATATTTTTTTGTTTCTTTTAGTGAAGAACAAAGTCTAGTTATTGAAGATCTAGAAGACTAAGGTGAGTTGGGAAAATAGAGGGAGGGGTGCACCTGGTGGCACAGCGGATCAAACCACTGAGCTGCTGAACGTACCGACCAGAAGGTCAGTGGTTTGAATCCAGGCAGTGGGGTGAGCTCCCGCTGTTAGCCCCAGCTTCTGCCAACCTAACAATTCAAAAACATGCAAATGTGAGTAGATCACTATGTACCCCTCTGGCAGGAAGGTAACAGCGCTCCATGGAGTCATGCCGGCCACATGGCCTAGTAGGTATCTACGGACAATGCCGGCTCTGAGGCTTAGAAATGGAGATGAGCTCTAACCCACAGATTCGGACATGACTAGTCTTAATGTCAGGGGAAACCTTTATCTTTAACTCTCCCTTTTAAGATCCATCCTCTTCCTGGGACTGCTGTCTCCATCGTGTGTCCACCTCCTCCCCTGGGCAGGGTGCCCAGTGATGAAGAATCCATCTCGAATGAGGCCCTTCCTCCTTCCCTCTGACCTTGTTCTCCTTTCTCCTTTGCAGAACATCAGGAAATTAGGTATAAATTTTTAGAAATGATGTTGGGGAGGAGGTGTATCAAAATATACCCCATAAAGTAAGCCCTTCCTCCTTCTTTTCTGGTTGTTTTTTTCCCCTTTTAAATAGCTTCACAGGGTTCTGATACTAATGTTCGGCTGATTTCTCTCCTTCTTCTCTAGTCCTCCAACGCAAGATCTGGAGGCCTCCTCCTCTGAGGCGATCACGGAAATGGAGACCTGGGTAAGGAGGGAAGGCAGGAGGATTGTACTTCTGTCAAGAGGAGGGGACCCGGATTTCAACTAAGTCTCTTCTCTTTCTTCCACAGCACCAATGGATGGCATCTGCTGGCCGGGATGCGAGGAGGAAGGGCCCAATTCCACCCGATGAGTCCTGGGTAAGGAGCGAAATGGAGATGAGCACTAACCCACAGATTCGGACATGACTAGACTTAATGTCAGGGGAAACCCTTATCTTTAACTCTCCCTTTTCAGATCCATCCTCTTCCTGGGACTGCTGTCTCCATCGTGTGTCCACCTCCTCCCCTGGTCAGGGTGCCCAGTGATGAAGAATCCATCTCGAATGAGGCCCTTCCTCCTTCCCTCTGACCTTGTTCTCCTTTCTCCTTTGCAGAACATCAGGAAATTAGGTATAAATTTTTGGAAATGATGTCGGGGAGGAGGTGTATCAAAATATACCCCATAAGGTAAGCCCTTCCTCCTTCTTTTCTGGTTGTTTTTTCCCCTTCTAAATAGCTGCACAGGGTTCTGATACTAATGTTTGGCTGTTTTCTCTCCTTCTTCTCTAGTCCTCCAACGGAAGATCTAGAAGCCTCCTCCTCCAATGAGATCACGGAAATAGAGACCTGGGTAAGGAGGGAAGGCAGGAGGATTGTACTTCTGTGAATAGGAGGGGACCAGGATTTCAACTAAATCTCTTCTCTTTCTTCCACAGCACCAATGGATGGCATCTGCTCCACAGCCCGGCTGGGATGCGTGGAGGAAGGGCCCCATTCCACCCGATGAGTCCTGGGTAAGGAGAGAAATGCAGGCGCCCTGTCTTCCTGCAAAGGGGAAGGGGAGATCAGGATTTCACTTTGCTCTTCTCTTTCCTTGACAGAGCACTCTGGCCAGTGGAAGTGATGAGGACGCACTTTGGGGACAGCAGTCCCAGGAATCGAGGGAACTTCGTCTCACTTTTTGGGTGTGGGTTGGGCCTTTTTTTGGGCTAGGGGGGTCTTTGGGTGTTACGTACTAACATATTTTTTTTGTTTCTTTTAGTGAAGAACAAAGTCTAGTTATTGATGATCTAGAAGAATAAGGTGAGTTCGTATTGGAAAATAGAGGGAGGGATGCGCCCGATGGTGCAGCAGGTTAAAACACTGATCGGATGAATTACTGACCAAAAAGTCGACGGTTCAAATCCAGGCAGCGGGGTGAGCTCCCGCTGTTTGTCCAAGCTTATGCCAACCTAGCAGTTCAGAAACATGCAAATGTGAGTAGATCAATGGACCTCTGGCAGGAAGGTAACAGCGCTCCATGCAGTCATGCCAGCCACACGACCTAGCAGCTGTCTACGGACAACCCTGGCTCTTAGGCTTAGAAATGGAGATGAGCACCAGAGTCGGACACGACTAGACTTGATGTCAGAGGAAAACCTTTAACTTTACCCACAGGTACAGGCAGATTCGTCTTGGGCGCAGGAACGGGGACCTCCACTTAGGAGAGGAAAAGGCATTTAGTTCCTGAAAGGCTTTCTGGCTGGAGAGTGCCTCTATTTGCATAATTGTGTATTTTAAATTGCATGCAAATGCTTTTATGTTAAGCCACTCTGAGTCTCCTTTGGGAGAGATAAAACAGTGTATACATAAATATAATAACTCTCCCTCTTCAGCCGCTCACACAACGTCTCCATGACTTCTGCCTTGGACTGCTGTTTCCATTGTGCGTCCATACTCCTCCTTTTCCCCTAGTCAGGGTACCCTGTGAACCAAAGGACTCTGCTTGAATGAGGCCCTCACTCCTTCCATCCCGGTTTGGCTGCATGGCTGATACCATCCAGAAACACCTTTAGTCTGCCTTGTGAAATAATGATCAAGTGCTTCACAGCTATTGGCTCAAAGGTAGAAACAGGCAATTGACTTGCAAAAAGTTGTAGATTTTGGAAAATTCCAGGTTCAGGTGTAGGGTTGCTCCTTCTGTATTACCAAAATGTCTATCCATTATCAGATTTTCGTAAAGTACCTCAAGCAGAAAGCAGAACAAATAATTCAGAAGCAAATTTTCTGTTTCTTCCTCTTCATCTTCTAATGGCTCATAAAGGGAAGCAATGAACTTGGCCACAAAATTAATCACTTGTTCCACTCCAGGTTCCCGTTTGTAGATTATTAAGGCATATTTAAGATAATGAACAAACTCTTCATGAAAACCGCATTTTTTCCTGCAACCAGAAGAGTTACATCATACTCAATATGATTTCATTTTCACAACTGAACTCTAGAAGAACAGAAAGAGGCAGAGGCGGAAAACATATTATCCCCGTTCAGTCAACTTTCGTTCTCAACTTATAGTTTCTATCCACCAATTTGTTTCTAGAAGCATAATTTACTTGCAGTGCCATTAAAAACGTTTATGGTTTTTAAAGATACTGCAGTCTTTTATAAGTGTTTTGAACAATTCCGTTAATTTTAGAGCACTGATTCTTAAACAGTGGCTTCTGACCCCCTTAGATCAATGACACAGTCATGAAAAAAATGGCAACAACAAAGGGTTTCTTTTTTCTGAGCTTCACCCATTAACACAAATTTGCTAGCAACAACAAACAATGTTTGATTTTTACACCTACTTTACATACCTATATACCTGGAAATGGGTTACAAGTGGAAGAAGTTTAAGCCCTGCTCTAGAGCAAAAAGTATAACTGTCAAATTAAATGTGTAATATTTACCTGATCATAGGTCTGTTTTAAAGATGTCACCTGCTTTGCATGGTTTTGGTGGTTTTTGAGTTTCCTTTATATGTGTTTTTCCTCCTTTAACAGCTGCAAAATGATAAGATTATTTAAAAGATGAATGCTATTATACATTCATTGAACCCCACAACATGGTAGCATCATCTTTTTACCATCATGTTTTGTTACAGCATATTGTAACTGGATTTTAATCTTTGTGATTGTTTTGAATTGTATGTTCTTGTTTTATGTTTATTATTTTTACTATGTTTAATTTTTTGTATGCTTTCTTTTTGGCAATTGAATGTTTTGCTATGTTGAAAACCGCCCTGAGTCATCTTGAGGAGATAGGGAGGTATATACATAAAGTTTTATTTATTATTATTATTATTATTATTATTATTATTATTATTTCAGAGCGTTTTTTCTAGCTGTGCATCAAACAGGTCTTGTCTCTTTCCCACTATATTGCTAACTCTCATATAAGACTACTAATGAAAGCTAGTTCTAATTTAACTATTTGTTATACCTTGCTTTCTGCAACCCCATAGTGATTTACAAACAAAACTGTGAAACTATAACAATAACCTGCAGTCTTTAAAGCAGCCTCAGGTGGAAAAGCTGGCTGTTAAACACTCTCTTGGCTCCTTCATTTATTTATAAGCTGTCTTTTGGAGCAAAGCCTCCCATTTTTAAGACATTATTGAAAAACTCATTTATATTCTACAAATTGATGCAGTGTGTAAACAACAGACACTGCAACCTTATAGCAGATCAACCTACGAGGTATCTCTCCTCCTAACCTGTTATTGAATTGTCTAGCTAGTAGTATTTCTCTAGAGCTCAGGCAAGCTGTTCTCCATTATTTCTAAAATACACCTGATCTTTTTTCAAAAAACAGGATTCTACACACCTGTCCTCAGAGCTCGAGGCAGGGTACAGCATTAAAATATACAAATAAAACAATACGATTTAAATACATATCTTTAAAAACACAGAACAACATTAAAACACCAATACTAAATAATTGTAAAAGTTATGAGTAATAATACAATAGCAGTTAACATGGAATCAGAATGCCATCATTGCATATAATTATGAAAGGATGGCTCATCTCTATGCTATAACCTGTTTATAAAAACAAGCATACTATTTTCTCCAGTCAGATTGAGGTAGTTACAGCATTTAAATGTTGGCGGAAAAATTAACAAAACTGAGCTTCCGGAAATTATGTTACTTAGTTTGAAGGATACATAGTAAGACAATAAAGGATTAATGGTCCAGTGCTATTGAACCTGGGAGTTGTAGTTTGCAGAGGTCCCAGCACTCTGGAAGATTAAGTTAAAGACTTTGTAAAACTATAATTCCCATGATTCCATAGCATTGCATCGTAGCAGTTAAACTGCTGTCAAACTGCATTAAATTCTACAGTGTGGGTGCATCCCAGAAGCAGTTTCCTTTTGCCCGAGCCTCCTAGGAGGGAAAAGATGTTCCCTCTGCTGAGTTAATAGAAAGCAAACTTCTTTGGCATTTTGAACTGAGTTTGCACCAACTGGAGCAAGCTGAGGACAGAAATGAAAAGGGAAAGTAGGCAAAAACACCTGGGATGCTTTAAAAACAACTGACATATGTGAGTAAGTAGGATGGTTCCTTCCAAATCAGAACAGTTGGTCTCATGCCACGAGGAGGCAAAACATTACCTGCTGCCCTGCCTCTTTAAGATTCTAAAGGGGTGGAGTTTAGCCTTGGCTCTTGCCAGCCTGAAATGGCAGTTATTTTTTGTCAGTTAGATTTTGTCAGTTGGTGAGGCACTGGAAGGAAGTGTAGGAAGTAAAAGGATCACAGAAATTCACATCACGTTGGAACTGTATTCAAATTAGATTAAAAGCCATAGACTACGGCAATAAAGAAAGCCATGTCAACATTGCATTGAAGTCATCTCAAAGATACAAAGAATCTAGTCATAACAAGACTTTATACTCTGTGGCAATATCTATCCAGAACTGCATAGACTTAAATATTTATTTCCTCACAAGAGACTTCATAGTGGCAACAAGAGGAAAAGAGATCAATTTTGTCTATTAATAAAATATTTTGTTTCACCAAATACAGTCTCCAATCTGTCCTTTGTGCTATGGTTCCTTCCAGTTCATTTAGTTCAGCATGGAGGCAGAACAGTTGGATACCACCATGCTTCAAATTTGGGCTTTCCAGTAATAGTTTACTGAACCTGGTTGAAACACCATGCTGAAATTTATCAAAATAGAAAGTATCACTTCTGGTTTGTTCCCCACAACAATCAGGGGAAAGAGCAAAAGTCAACTGAACAACAAACACAGCTTGTTTCTTCCCTGAACAACAAAGCACCATGTGGATTTATTATACTGACAAAATGTGAGACTACAATGGAGATGGTTTTGTTTGTGTTTGCACAGAACCACGTTCTGCGTGGCTCTGCGATTTCCTTCTAGGACTGCAGCCATAGGAAAAACCAGAGTGCAACCATATATTTGTATAATACATTCGTGTGTGTGTGTATTATATATGTATTATATTTCTAATGTTTGATCCCAAACTGCAAAAATAAAACTGAGCTGATCACTGTGTAACACAAAGTTTGAGCATAGCAAAACCATTCCTACTATGGACAATGCTGGCTCTTTGTCTTAGAAATGGAGATGAGCACCATCCCCCAGAGTCGGATTTGACTAGACTTAATGTCATGGGGAAACCTTTACTCTATATATATATATATATATATATATATATATATATATATATAGTAAACAAGCAAATTATGGTCCATGACCAGCACAAAGTGGCGCACAATATGTGTTGTGACTGCGCCTTCGGGGATTATGGTTGATGGGGATGGAATTCGAAGAGGAAGAAAAAACCCTCGTGATGAGGGTTCACTGGAGGAGTTGCACAGGAAGCGACTTAGAGAGCTATATGGGGGATCTTCTGAGGAAGATTCAGATGGGGAGATGGATGCTGAGGAACAGGTGGTGGCTGGGGAAGCGGGCACTGAATGGGCACAGCCACTGGAGATGTCTGGGGATTTGGGGTCTATGGATACTTCTGAACCTGGGGTTTCTGCAGGAGCTGATCCCAATTGGGATGCTTGGAGAAGGGAGGATGGTTCTTTAAGTGTTCATGGGGCTAGGTGTGAGCAGGATGATTGGGACTCCGACGAATTGCTAGGTACTCCAGATCCACGAGCTCTAGCTGTGTGGAGCTCAGACTCTGAGTAGATTTGGGACACCTGGTGTTTGGGTGTGAGTGTTTGGTCACCCAGGAGGAAGGGGAATAAAATGGGAATGTTTGGCCACTGCACTTTGCGTGTGGCAAGGTGTTGCTGAGGCGCCATTGGGATCTCTGTGTTTCCATGAAGACTGGACTTGGACTACGATTTGAATCTGCTGTTATCACCTAGCTTGGCTCTCGCTGTGTCTTATCGTGGACCTGTTTTGGATGACTGCACCCTCTTCAGACCTTGGATCGGAATTTGACCTTGCTACTGCCTTCGCCCTGGGATTTATGACTACTACTGGCTTTTGACTCCTGGCTTGCTCTTTGGACACCGCTGTTATCTCCTGACCTGACCTTGGAATCCCGGACGACGTCTTTTCACCATCCTTTTGGAGCCTTCGGCTTTATCCACATTGTGGAAGCAGTCTACTGCATTCTTAGTTTGTTTGTTTGTTTCCTGACCAATTTGGTGTTTTCTTTTGGGAACTGTTCCTTTGAAAACTACAGAGCCGGCTGGCAGGGCTTGGACTCAGAAAGTGCAGTTTGTACTAAGTTTGTTTAGCTTTGTTTTTACCTGCTTGTGTTGCTGAATTATATTTTTGTTTGAACTGCTCTTGAAGCACTGATAGTGAAGTGTTTCAAGGTTTTTTCTGTGTTAACATTACTTTTTGGCTTATCTGCTGAATAAACTCTATTTTTGTTCACTAATTGGCATCTGACTCTTGACAATATGTATATATGAATACAAATACACAGACTAACTCAACCAGAGAAGTCAGCCATAGCAGAGCACTTGAGGAACTAACCTGGACTACTACTTCTTCATTCACACAGTCTTTGTGGCCTCATGGACCAGTCCATGCCAGAGCTCCCAGTCATCCATCGCAGCCCCCAGGTGCTTCAAGTTCATACCAGTCAATTCAAGGATACTGTCCATCCATCTTGCCCTTGGTCGGCCTCTCTTCCTTTTTCCTTCCATTTTCCCCAGCATCATGATCTTTTCCAAACTCTCCTGTCTTCTCATGATGTGGCCAAAATACTTCATCTTTGCCTCTAGTATCTTTCCCTCCTGTGAGCAGATGGGCATCATTTCCTGGAGGATGGACTGGTTGGATCTTCTTGGACCTGGACACAGTATATTATTTGAGAACACAGAAATGCTGGACCACTCTAACAACTATCATGTCAGACTACACAGAAAAACCATTAAAATCCACAAACATGGAAAATTTCAACAGAAAGGAGAAAACCATGAAAATGGAGAAAATCTGGCTACCAGAATTCAAAGACTCTATCATCTGAACACAAACAAAGGACAACACTCAGAAATCAGAGGAAATACAGATATGATTCAAACAGGGGCAGCAAACACCTCAGAACAAAGGATTCCCCCAGGCAGGAATGAAGCTTGCAAGACCATGAATGCTAATCTACACGATTAATTACAACATTCACACCTGCCTCCAACAGACAAGAGTCCTTTCTCCCACCTTGACCTTCCACAGATACATAAACCTCCCTTGCTTGGTTTTCCAACATTCTCACTTATCCAAGCTTCTGGATTATCCAAGCCATTTTTGTAGTCAATGTTTTCAATATATCGTGATATTTTGGTGCTAAATTCGTAAATACAGTAATTGCAACATAACAACACTGCCTATTGAACTACATTTTCTGTCAAATTTGTTGTAAAACATGATGTTTTGGTGCTTAATTTGTAAAATCATAACCTAATTTGATGTTTAATAGGCTTTTCCTTAATCCGCCCTTATTATCCAAGATATTCACTTATCCAAGCTTCTGCCGGTCCGTTTAGCTTGGATAAGTGAGATTCTACTGTACTTCCAAACCCCTGAGGATGCTTGCCATAGATATGCGCGAAACGTCAGGAGAGAATGCTTCTTCTGGAACATGGCCATACAGCCCGGAATATGCACAACAACCCAGTGATTTCGGCCAAGGAAGCCTTCGACAACACACTAAATAGACATACAGTAGAGTCTCACGTATCCAACATAAACGGGCCGGCAGAATGGTGGATAAGCGAATATGTTGGATAATGAGGCATTAAGGAAAAGCCTATTAAACATCAAATTAGGTTATTTTACAAATGAAGCACCAAAACATCATGTTAGACAACAAATTTGGCAGAAAAAGTAGTTCAATATGCAGTAATGCTATGTAGTAATTACTGTATTTATGAATTCAGCACCAAAATATCACGATATATTGAAAACATTGACTACAAAAATGCGTTGGATAATCCAGAACGTTGGATAAGCGAGTGTTGGATAAGTGAGACTCTACTGTATATTTATGAAAACCAGTTTACAGAATGCAATCCCGGCTACTTTGAGGTGTCCATCTGAATCAATCTTTCAACAGCACATTGAAAGAAAAGCAGTCCCTTTCCAGGCAACCAGCATCTCTTCAGCATTGAGGATGATGAAGGAAAACGGGAAAGAAACGGCAGGCTTTTCCCCGTTTCAGTGGCTCGGTGACAGGATTTCCCCCATTGGTTTAAGGTGCCTGCGAGGCGGGTGAATCCACCCCAAGGAAAGATCCCTCGACTGGATTCTCCTCACGGGTTTGTCGAGAGGAGGAAGCGAGACAGAGACACACTTCCGAGTTCCCTCGGGGAGGAAAGGGAGAGAGAGGAGGCCGAGAAGGAAGAGGGCGAGGCCACAGACTCAGGGGACTCTCAAGGCTCCCCAACAGGCCCCGCCTCACCTCAGCGCCACACAGACAGAGACAGACAGACAGAGCTTCTCCTTGGCGCCGCTTTCTTCAACGGTGTCCCGCCCAAAGATCCCGCCCTTCGTGGCAGGATCTCGCGAGATGTGAGGGCGAGAAGGCTTGAGGGGGGCGGGGAAGGAGGGGGGCCGTGGGGGGGCCTCGGGTGGGGCCCTTGTGGCTCCCTCCTCCCCTCCTCCCTCCCCTCAGCCTTTGGGAACCAGGAGGAAGAGCCCTGGGCAGTCACGCTCTCTCGGCCTCAGAGGAAGGCGAGGGCTGGCAACCCCGCTCCATAAGGAAACCTGGCCCGAAAGTGAGCCCCACGCAATAGCGACGATGTCTTCTCCAAGGCTTGGCCGGAGTCATTGGGTTGCCCTGAGTTGTCCGGGCTGTATGGCCATGTTCCAGAAGCATTCTCTCCTGACGTTTTGCCCACATTGAAATCCAGCAGCATGGGGACAATTTCAACAGAAAGGAGGAAACCATGAAAATGAACCAAACCTGGCTACCAGTGTTGAAAAACTCTTAAAACCTGGACAGTAAAAAAAAAAAAAACAACACTCAGAACACAGGGGCATTCCAGACAGGAAACAATCAGGGCCAGCTAACACCTCCCAACAAAAGATTTCCCCAGGCAGGAAGCAGCCAGGCTTTCAAGCTGAAAGGCCATTCAATGCTAAGCTGGCCAATTGCAACATTCACACTTGCCTCAGGCAGGAGAATTCTAGACAAGAAACAATCAGGGCCAGTTAATGCCTCCCAACAAAGGATTCCCCAGGCAGGACGCAGCCAGGCTTTGAAGCTGAAAGGCCATTCAATGCGCATCAAGGTGGCCAATTCCAACATTCACATTTGCCTCCAACAGACACGAGCTCTTTCTCCCACCCTGGACCTTCCAGATACATAAACTCCACTTGCCTAGTTTCCAACAGACCCCACAACCTCTGAGGATGCCTGCCATAGATGTGGGTGAAACGTCAGGAGAGAATGCTTCTGGAACACAGCCATACAGCATGGCCTTGCCAGAGAAAGAAGAAATGCCACGCAGGTGAACAATAGAGAACAAGTGGTTCAGGACCCATTGCCTTTGCTCAATGATGGTCATTTCAGGGCCTTGTTGAGGTCTCGTGCCAGATCAGAAGACACTGGCCTGAACATCATGGGGGGGGGGGGGGGGGGAGAGATTTCAAACCCTCCCCCCAAAAAATTCTTGTGGCTACAGGCCTGGATTGGAACCAAACCCCAGCGGATACTGAAAGCCCCTGTAATTCTCCATCTCCAACCTTAAGAAAGGAGATTAAAGGGCCCACTCTACTGTCACAATCAATATCTGTGTTTATATATACATATACATACAGATCTATATATATAAAAGGATAAAAAAAATTCGGCCTAGGACAAAACAACAAAACTACACATCCCAGAAACACTAAACTTGGCAATACAACCCCTCATCCATGCCTCTACGGTTATACAACAAAAAGAAAAGAAAAATAAAGTCCTAAGAGGGAAACGAATAATTGTTTTTTATCCAATTGCTGCCAACTCTGACCACTTGGTCTCCTAGCAACCTACTCTGCCCAGGGGACGGGCACAGTTAGGCCTCAGGCCTCTTCCCCACTGCCTATAAAATACAGATTATCTGATTTTCACTGGATTATATGGCAGTGTAGACTCAAGGCCCTTCCACACAGCTATATTACCCATTTATAATTTTATATTATCTGCTTTAAACTGGATTATCTTGAGTCCACACTGACAAATAATTCACTTCAGTGTTCATTTTATACAGCTGTGTAGAAGGGGCCTCATATAACCCAGTTCTAAGAAGATAATATAAGATTATAAATATACAGTAGAGTCTCACTTATCCAACATAAACAGGCCGGCAGAACGTTGGATAAGTGAAAATGTTGGATAATAAGAAGGGATTCAGGAAAAGCCGATTAAACATCAAATTAGGTAATGATTATACAAATTAAGCACCAAACATCATGTTATACAACAAATTTGACAGAAAATGTAGTTCAATACTCAGGAATGCTATGTTGTAATTACTGTATTTACAAATTTAGCACCAAAATATCACAATGAATTTAAAACACTGACTACAAAAACATTGATTACTAAAAGGCAGACTGCATTGGATAATCCAGAACACTGTATAAGCGAATGTTGGATAAGTGAGATTCTACTGTAATATGAAATAATTATTGTGGTAATCCAGTCCAACCCAATTCTGCCATGGAGGACACAATCCAAGCACACCCAACAGATGGCCACCCAGCCTCTCAATAATAATACAGTAGAGTCTCACTTATCCAACGTTCTGGATTATCCAACGCATTTTTGTAGTCAATGTTTTCAATATATCATGATATTTTGGTGCTAAATTTGTAAATACAGTAATTACTACATAGCATTAATGTGTAATGAACTACTTTTTCTGTCAAATTTGTTGTATAACATGATGTTTTGGTGCTTAATTTGTAAAATCATAACCTATTTTGATGTTTAATAGGCTTTTTCTTAATCTCTCCTTATTATCCAACATATTCACTTATCCAACATTCTGCCCGTGTATGTTGGATAAGTGAGACTCTACTTTAATAATAAGAAGAAGAAGAAGAAAAAGAAGAAGAACATCATACAATCATAAGGTTAGGAGTCACCCCTAAGGATCATCCAGTTCAACTTCCTTATAATCATACAGGAGGACACAATCCAACCACTCCTGATAGATGGCCATCCAATATCTGCACAATAATAATACACATCGAATCATAGCATCAGACAGTTAGGAGACACCCCTAAAGGCCATCCAGTCCAACCCAATTCTGCCATGCAGGACACAATCCAAGCACTCCCAACAGATGGCCACCCAGCCTCTCAATACTAATACTACTACTACTAATAATAATAACAACAACAACAACAACATCATACAATCCTATGGTTTGGAGTGACCCCTAAGGACCATCCAGCTCAACTTCCTTCTACCATGCAGGAGGACACAATCCAAGCACTCCTGACAGATGGCCATCCAGCCTCTACATAATAATGATGATGATGAAGATGATAATAATAATAATAATAGAAGCATAGAATCCAAGAGTTTGGAGAGACCCCTAAGGGCCATCCAGCCCAACCCTTTCTACTGTGCAGCATGACACAATCCAAGCATTCACAACACATGGACAACGTATAAATACTATACAATACTACACAGGGACATAGACCCCCTCTACCCTCACCACTTTCACAATACACAAACAACCAAATGCATACTAAACATAAAGACAACCATACAACAGACACTCAATACCACCACTACCTCAACAAGTTCTCACCAACACCACCAGACAACGCCACAGCAACGCGTGGCCGGGCACAGCTAGTATAGTTATATAGATATATAGAGATATATATTTATGGGTCAAAAGCATAGCATATATAAATAAGTATAAAACTGATAATTAAAAAAAAGGTTTCACAAGCAGCTAAATAATTTTAGACCAAAAACAGACAACAGTGACTGCATTGTCTGTAGCTTTAAACAGTTCTCCCTCTGTGCATGAGGCAGGGCATTGTGGGCAAGCATACAGGTGCTGAGTTGTTCTGCTCCACAGTCACACAAGGTGGAGGATTCTTCTCGGTAGTGCCATTTTGCCAGACTGCCTTTTGATCTGGGGTTGGGTATTATGTGCAGTCCTGGGAGTCATCGTTTTCCAAGGTCCATACCCTTCACTGGATGTATCTGCACCGGACAATAAATGCAGTCAGGACTCATTTTAAATGTTGTTGTTCTTGTTGTTATTATTGTGCCATGTCTCCATGTTGTGCAGTCCTGGGAGTTATAGTTTCCCAACGTTCACACCCTTTTCAGGATGCATCTGCACTGGAGAATAAATGCAGTCGGGACCCATTTTAAATGCCATTACAGTAGAGTCACGCTTATCCAACATAAACGGGCCAGCAGAATGTTGGATAAGCCAAAATGTTGGATGATAAGGAGGGATTAAGGAAAAGCCTATTAAACATCGAATTACGTTATGGTTTTACAAATTAAGAACGAAAACATCCCGTTTTACAACAAATTGACAGGAAAAGCTCTTCAATGCACAAGAACATTATGTAGCAATTAGCACCAAGGAGAAGGAGGCGGCTGTATCATCTTGGCCAAAGAGAGAGAGAGCATCGCCGCTTTCCCTTCCCTAACCCTCCTTGCGTCCGGAGTTGAAAACATGGAAGAGCTGAGAGGTTTTTCCCCACAAAAAGCAGGAAGGGGAGGGATGGTGGGCGGTGCCTAGAGATTCAAGTGTGAGGGCAAATGTCCTGAAAGAAGGCTGAGTGCCACTGACACCTTTTGCAGTGTGATGCAGGTAGGAAAACCATCCGTTTCGTTCCAACACTGAGTCAGACTGAGCCCTGCACTTCCCTGCTTCAATGTGATGAAGTTATTTGCAAGGATATGGAGTCTACTCACCTGTAGTAAAGACACAAGAACTATTATTTATACCCATGAAGAGGAGTCTATTCATCTTCTGAGAAAAGAACAAGTTATCTTTTTTTCAGTGTGAATGTAACAATCTTACCTTTGACTGGCCTCATTTGTGTTTCTATGCATTGAACTTTTTTGTTTTAAAATACTTTTAGAATCATAAAGTTCGAAGAGACCTCAAGGGCCATCCAGTCCAACCCCCTGCCAGGAAGCAGGAAAAGCACACTCAAAGCACCCCCGACAGATGGCCATCCAGCCTCTGCTTATGTCACGACCCAGGCTGCAGAGCACCAATAACCATACACAGAGGCCAGAATCTATCTAATATCTTTATTGTAGGAATATATAAAGTTAATAAAAACAAGTGTAGAAAATAGTCCAGAATTAGACCTTCCAGGAAAGGTCAGAATTAGTCCAAAAAAGCAATGTCCAATAAGAAATATTAAGGTCCAAAGTTGTAATCCAATAACCGAAACACTCACTTTGCCAAGCAAAGTGAGGGGAGATGACAAGGTCCTTTAGTCCATGAAACTTGAGCGAGGCTAGGAAATAACTTGATACTTGAAACAAGGCTTGAACGTGGAACAAGGTAACTAAGAACAAGAACAAGGTCCGTGGAATAACTTGATAAATCCGTGGAACAAGGCAAGGATTGATCCTGGGAAACAAGGCAAAGTCCGTAGATAAACAAAGGCTGGGAAGCAAGGCGAAGGCTGGATAGCAAGGCAAGGCTTGAGCAGGAGCGAGGCTTGAACCGGAGCGCGCTGTCCAGACACAACTCGCTCCGTAGGCTGACGAATTGACTCCGCGAAGTTACTACGCGGGTAAAACACCTAAATAGAGTCTAGCTTTCCCGCCGAAGCAGTTCTCTGGGAATCAGAACCGAAAGCTAACTCTGAGACCAGATGTGAGACTCCCCAAAGATTCTCACGAGAAGCAGTCTTAATTGGCCACATTCTTAGCTGCAATCCTCGCACTCCTGCGCGAAGCTGAATCCAAACTTCTCTGTTGTTTACAAAACTCCCGGCGCAAGAATACGGGAGAAGTAGGCTCTGGGCTTGTTTGACATACTTCTGGGAGACAACTTTCTTGCAGGTGCAAGGTTCCCAGATCTGCCTGGGAAAGATCTGGCTGAGAGGAATCCAGTTCAGACTGGGAAGGTAAAAAACCCAAGTTTTCATCTTCATCAGGAATTACAATGTCCTGAGCAGGACTACAAGGCCCATGGGTCATCACACTATCCCCCTCCTCAAGGCCCCTCCCAAACTGGGGCCCTCTCCCCGAGGCGCGAGGTCGCGGTTTGGTGGGATAGGTCTGATGAAAGCGACGGGTTAGATCAGGAGCATGGACTGTGGAGGCGTCTTCCCAAGAGCGTTCCTCAGGGCCAAAACCCACCCAGTCAATGAGATATTGTAGGCGGCGGCGGTGAAAGCGAGAATCCAAAATGTCCTCAACCTCGAACTCCTCCTCCCCATTCATCAAAACAGGAGGGGGGGCCGGTTGGTCTGTATCAGGTCGCACACCATCCGCCGGAAGGAGCAGGGAACGGTGAAACACTGGGTGAATGCGCATTGAACGCGGAAGTTGGAGTTTGAAAGTCACGGGGTTTAATTGCGCCACCACTGGATAGGGACCAATGAAACGGGCATCTAACTTCCGGCAAGGGCGGTGGGAGGGCAGAAAGCGAGTGGACAGGAAAACCCGATCTCCTACCTTGATTTCAGGGCCCGGCTGGCGATGTTTGTCAGCGTGGCGTTTATAGTCCTCCTTGGCTTGGTCCAGTTGCTGGAGCAAAAGTTGTTGCACCGCTGTGAGTTCCTGCAGCCAATCCTCTGCTGCGGGAACCTCTGAAGTTTCAATGACAGGGGGAAAGAAACGTGGATGGAAGCCGTAGTTTGCAAAGAACGGCGTTTCTTTTGTAGAAGCTTGAACTCCATTGTTGTAGGCAAACTCAGACAGTGGTAACAGAGAAGCCCAATTGTCCTGTTGATAGTTTACATAACAGCGAAGATACTGCTCCAAAGTGGCATTGGTGCGCTCCGTTTGCCCATCTGTTTGGGGATGATGAGCTGAAGATAAGCGAGAGTCTATGCCCAATAGTTTTTGTAGTGCCTTCCAAAAACGAGAGGTGAATTGAGATCCACGGTCTGTGACTAAACTCTTGGGCAATCCATGTAGTCTGAAAACATGTTGAAGAAATAGATCCGCAGTTTCCTTGGCCGTGGGGAGGCCTTCGCAGGGAATGAAATGGGCTAACTTGGTGAATAGGTCCACCACCACTAAGATCGTGGTGAATCCACAGGAAGGTGGTAGGTCAGTGATGAAATCCGCGGAAATTATTTCCCATGGGCGAGATGGGGTAGGAAGGGGGTGTAAAAGCCCTGAGGGCTTCTCCCTTCGTATCTTGGAGCGCTGGCATACTGGGCAGGTGTTGACATATTTTTCCACATCCTTGCGGATCTTGGGCCACCAAAAATCCCTTAGGATCAAATGCATAGTTTTAAATAGTCCGAAGTGTCCTGCTGGTTTGCAGTCATGACACAGACGAAGCGCTTTTTCCCTGCCCGGTCCGGGTGGGATATAAACATGATTTCTATAGCAGAGCAGCCCATCTTTAAGCGAAAAGGGGAAATGCAGACCTTGGCGAAGTTGGTCCTGCGCCCAGGCATCTGCTTGCTGACTAGCCCTGATTTCTTGAGCACAGATGGGTCCTGGAGTAGGGGAAGTTGAACCAATGGGAATGGATTTGGTGTTCCCCACCGTGAGCGTGGCAAAGTTCTCAGGTTGTAGCAGTTGGGATTCAAAGGTCTCCTTGCGTCCTGCAGCGTATTCCGGTTTACGTGACAGGGCGTCTGCTTGCTTGGTTTGGGCTGGGGTCACATAATGGATCTGGAAGTTGAAACGTTCAAAGAATAAAGCCCAACGTTGCTGCCTCTGATTTAGTTTGCGGGCAGTTCTTAGATGTTCTAGATTACGATGATCAGTGTGGACTTCAATGGGAAATTTGGCCCCTTCTAGCCAATGTCTCCAAGTTTCAAAGGCTGCCTTTATGGCCAGTAGTTCTTTTTCCCAAATGGTGTAATTCCTCTCTGGTGTGGTTAGTTGACGAGAATAAAAGGCACAGGGGTGGAGGTGATCTCCCACCGGTTGTAAGAGTACAGCCCCAATTGCCACATCAGAGGCGTCCGCTTGCACCACAAAAGGGGTTCCAGGATTTGGGTGCTGTAGAATTGGCTGGGAGGTGAATAGTTTCTTTAGTTGCTGGAACCCTTTCTCTGCTTGATCAGTCCAGCGGAAAGGCTGCTTTCCACGGATGCAGCTAGTGATGGGGTCGGACCAGCGGGCAAAATCTGGAATGAACTTGCGGTAGTAGTTCGCGAACCCCAAGAAACGCTGCACCTCTTTCTTGTTAGTTGGCGCCCGCCATTCCAATACTGCTGAAACTTTGGCTGGATCCATGGAAAGCCCTAGAGGCGAGATGCGGTAACCAAGGAAATCTACCTCTTGTAGATCAAAAGCGCATTTTTCCAGCTTGGCATAAAGTCCATGATCCCGCAATCGTTGTAACACCATTTTGACGTGGTTCTCATGTTCTGATTGTGATCTGGAAAACACCAAAAAATCGTCCAGGTAGATTATCAAGAACCTGTCTAGATAGTCCTGAAAAATGTCATTGACAAAATGCTGGAACGTTGCGGGGGCTCCGCATAAACCGAAATTCATAACTCGGGACTCAAATAATCCGAATTTGGTCTGGAAGGCGGTCTTCCACTCGTCCCCTTCCCTGATGCGAACTAAGTTGTAAGCCCCCCGAAGATCCAGCTTGGTGTAAACCTTGGCTCCTCGAAGCCGATCCAGTAGATCCGAGATTAAGGGCAGGGGATAGCTGTTCCGCTTGGTGATATTGTTCAATGCTCTGTAGTCCACCACCAAGCGTAGTTCCCCTGACTTCTTCTTCACAAACATCACTGGGGAGGCGGCTGGGGATTGAGAGGGTCTGATGAATCCCTTGCGAAGGTTTGTCTCTAGGAATTCCCTGAGAGCTTCTTGCTCTGGTTCAGTCAGGGAGTAGAGATGCCCTCGCGGGATCGGGGCCCCCTCCACCAAGTCAATGGCACAGTCATAAGGTCTATGTGGGGGTAATTTTTCGGCTTCTTTCTCATTGAATACATCCCAATACTCGGAGTACTTCTTTGGCAAGGTGATGATGGGCTCGGTGTCTGTGGCATGGCATACCTTGGCTACGAGGCAATGGTTTTGGCAGTACGGTGAAGCAAACTGCAGTTCTCTGTTGGACCAGGAGATGTTAGGGTCGTGGAGAGTCAGCCATGGAATTCCCAAAATCACAGGGAAATGGGGGACCTCGGTAACAAAGAAGGAAATCTCTTCCATATGTTCCCTTATCCACATCCTGGTGGGTTCCGACCACTGACTTACGGGGCCCGTCTTGAGGGGACGGCCGTCTATGGCTTGCACCACACGGGCATTCTTGAAATCATGATATTGTAATCCCAGAGAGTCGGCATACTCTCTATCGATGAAATTGTTGGTAGCTCCAGAGTCTATCATGGCGTGGATCATGACGGGTCCCCTTTTTGCTGACCATAATGTGACCACGAGAAGGAACAGGACCCCGGTTGGCGGCTCTTGGATGGATTTTTTGACCGGGTTGGCGAGCCTCTCTACACCCGGTCGTTGGCTTCCCCCGCCGGCTGTGTGCCAGTCGGCTCAGACGCCTTCGTCTCCGTGGAGGACGCCGCCGCAAGACGGGCGGCAGGCTTCCCTTTGGCTGGGCACTCTCTGGCGAAGTGGCCCCCGTTCCCGCAGTACCAGCAGAGGTTTAAGCGTTGACGACGGGCCTTCTCGGCGGCATCTAGTCTGGGACGCACATTGCCCAACTGCATCGGCACCTCCTCGCCTCCTCTGGGGTATGGGGTTGGCGGTGGGGGTCTCCACACCGGACGTGGCTGAACGCTGGCGGGAGCGGGGGGTTTTGCCCCGGCTCTACTGCCCTGGCCTCGAACCCACTGTTTCCTGTTGGCAATCATGACTTCAGCCCGTAAACATTGATCAATGAGTGCCTCGAGGGTCTGGGGAGGATCCACCTTGGAGATTTCTTCCAGCATTTCAATGTTGAGACCCTCCCGGAATTGTCCCCTGAGGGCTACATCGTTCCAGCCGGTGTTGTGGGCCAGCACTCGGAACTCGGCTATATACTGAGACATAGGTCTGTCTCCTTGGAAAAGGCGACGGAGTTTGTGACCGGCTGCCTCCAAATTGTCCTCGATTCCCCAAGTCTCCTTGAGGTGGTCCAAGAAGTGTTGCGCTGATCTTAGGTGTGGAGAGGCTTGGTCGAACAGTGCCGTCGCCCAGCTGGCCGCTGGCCCGTCTAGAAGACTGTAAACCCATGCCACTTTGATGTCTTCTTGGGGAAACTCGGCAGCACGGGCCTCCAGATAAGCTTGACATTGGCGACGGAAGACATGAACCTTAGAAGCTTCTCCAGTAAACTTGGTTGGCAACGCCATGGCCGGAAGACGAACTCCGCGTTCCTTCAAACCCCTTATTTCTCCATCCTGTGCATTGAGCTTATCACGGATTCGGTCCACCTCTTCCTTGTCGATGGTGTAGGTAATCGGCTGGCCGCTCGGCCCAGGTACGACTCCGGTAGACATTCTGGCCGAGGTTAATTGGTGCTTAGGGTGGCGGAGTCAAACTGTCACGACCCAGGCTGCAGAGCACCAATAACCATACACAGAGGCCAGAATCTATCTAATATCTTTATTGTAGGAATATATAAAGTTAATAAAAACAAGTGTAGAAAATAGTCCAGAATTAGACCTTCCAGGAAAGGTCAGAATTAGTCCAAAAAAGCAATGTCCAATAAGAAATATTAAGGTCCAAAGTTGTAATCCAATAACCGAAACACTCACTTTGCCAAGCAAAGTGAGGGGAGATGACAAGGTCCTTTAGTCCATGAAACTTGAGCGAGGCTAGGAAATAACTTGATACTTGAAACAAGGCTTGAACGTGGAACAAGGTAACTAAGAACAAGAACAAGGTCCGTGGAATAACTTGATAAATCCGTGGAACAAGGCAAGGATTGATCCTGGGAAACAAGGCAAAGTCCGTAGATAAACAAAGGCTGGGAAGCAAGGCGAAGGCTGGATAGCAAGGCAAGGCTTGAGCAGGAGCGAGGCTTGAACCGGAGCGCGCTGTCCAGACACAACTCGCTCCGTAGGCTGACGAATTGACTCCGCGAAGTTACTACGCGGGTAAAACACCTAAATAGAGTCTAGCTTTCCCGCCGAAGCAGTTCTCTGGGAATCAGAACCGAAAGCTAACTCTGAGACCAGATGTGAGACTCCCCAAAGATTCTCACGAGAAGCAGTCTTAATTGGCCACATTCTTAGCTGCAATCCTCGCACTCCTGCGCGAAGCTGAATCCAAACTTCTCTGTTGTTTACAAAACTCCCGGCGCAAGAATACGGGAGAAGTAGGCTCTGGGCTTGTTTGACATACTTCTGGGAGACAACTTTCTTGCAGGTGCAAGGTTCCCAGATCTGCCTGGGAAAGATCTGGCTGAGAGGAATCCAGTTCAGACTGGGAAGGTAAAAAACCCAAGTTTTCATCTTCATCAGGAATTACAATGTCCTGAGCAGGACTACAAGGCCCATGGGTCATCACAGCTTAAAAGCTTCCTTTTGCATCACTGCAATTGCTGGATACTGGTCTTTCCAGTTTTAAGGGAACCTGTTTTGTTTTTCAGGATTGCTCAAGCCTTTCCTGAAGGCATCTCTCTGGGCATGAAAGACATCTATATATATAAAAGAGTGATGGAATCACGGCACCGAGCAAAACAACTAAACTACGGGCCCCCCAACCTTGAAATTGGACAACACAACCCATCATCCACGCCTCTAGGTTGATACAATTAAAAATCCCGTCAAAAACCTCGACGGGGCCTTAAAACCCCAGCCGTCAGCCTGGCTGGAAGGCCCCATGGTGGTTGGAGGAGGAGGGGCCTCCACGCAGCGGGGCCTGTGACGCCTGCCGAAGAGGAGGGCCGCGAGGCCCCAAGGTTTCTTTTTTCTTTTCTTTTTTGGATGTTGAGGCCTGCAGAGGCGAAGGCCGGGGGGGCTTCCAGAAAGGCCCCCCCGCCCACGAAGAGCAACGCAGCCTCCTCCGTGCCCCGCAGGCCTCAGGGCGGCTCCAGCTAGGAGAAAGCCGGAGCCGGAACCTCCCCCCCCCCCCCCCGCCGAAGAGCCAGGCTGGAGGGAGGCCGCAAGGACCAAGGTTTATTTTCTTTTAACCATTTATTTTCTTTTGGAGATAGAGGCCTGAAGGGGTGGCCTCAAGGCCGGGAACAGACCCCGCCCCCGCCGTGTCTTAAAGGGTCCTAATAATCTATAATCTCTAAAATCAGGACATTACATAAAGAAAACAATCTGAAAATGGGAATTCCAGAAAGGAAACCAACAGGGCCAGCTAACACCTCCCGACAAAGGATTCCCCCAGGCAGGAAGCAACAATATAATCTCTAAAATCAGGACATTACATAAAGAAAACACTCTGAAAATGGGAATTTCAGACAGGAAACCAACAGGGCCAGCTAACACCTCCCAACAAAGGATTCCCCCAGGCAGGAAGCAACAATATAATCTCTAAAATTAGGACATTACATAAAGAAAACACTCTGAAAATGGTAATTCCAGACAGGAAACCAACCGGGCACAGAGTCTGTGCAGTGAGGGAGGTGGGGGGAAGGGTCTGGGCATACGCTGCCATCGAGGCAAGGCGGGAAGTTTCCCGTGTTATGTTTAGAGTAATGGGGGGGAAGTCAGGTGGTGACGCTTCCCTCTGGGAGATGGGGCAGAGGTACGTCAGGCAATGTGGGCCATGGAGTGACTGGTTCTCCAGGCCCTCCACAGGGACCCACAAATATGCCATGATGCGTGGCAAATCCCGACATCAGTGTGATAAATTTGCATGTCTCTCAATATCCAAAAGATTGCCATCATCCATGACCCTCACAAGAGTCAAACCCGGAGTCAAAAGGGTGGAAACACCCAACGTTTGCATAATCTCTGCTGCAGCAGGCAGAAGCATAACTCGGGGAAAGGGTGAAAGCTGGACACTGTGAAGCTTGCCAAGTGGCAGCAAAGGCTGAGGGAAATGAGGCACAGCTATGGAAGAAACAGGAGCAGGGTCCCACACAGTCAGGGTGGCAAGGATGGGGATGCCATGATCAATGGCTTAGGATCACAGAAATAGGAATGAGGAGGCACTCCAAGACTTCAGGAAATGTTGCTTCAGGGTGGACAGAAGCCCAACGGTTCTCCCACAGGCAGGCAGTTCCTCCCACAGATCCAAGTATTCCATTGTTTTGAACACTTTTTCTGAATCTTCCAATGGTCTCCAAGGTCAAACAAGCTCCAGTTGGGCCAGATTTTAATTCTTTTTCCAGCAGCTGTGTAACTAGGCCACTTCTTGTCATATATTTCTACAAAGCATCACAACTGCATGCCAGTCTAGGAGAGCAGCTGACCTCCCTCCCACTACTGGTACCTCCATCCCATGGACCTGTTCTGGCGGTGTTCCCTATGCACTCTCCCACTTTTCATAATCTGTAAGGCTAAGTAACCTCCCCTAAACACCACTTCCATGAAGATGGCCAGAAGACTCACCCCAATCATGGCATACCCAGTATGCACCAATAAGCATTCAAGGGAAGAAGGTTTGAGCTAATCCGTCTGCTTATGTTTGTTGTATCCCAGACAAGACCCAACTGTTGGGCCCAACTGAATATATTAGACCTGCTGCATATCATCCTGTGGACAAACAGATTGCAAACAACAACAACAACCATAATCATCATCTTTTATTTATTGCTTACCTCTCTATGTGGCCTGAGGGAAGACACAACCTAATTAAATACATCTATGAAATCATGTAAGAAAGCTAAGTTAAATGCAACCAGAAGTGCATATTTTAAAACATGCACATATTAAAATACAAAAACACAGAATATGATGTAAAAGCCATAGTTAAAACAGACTGGGTAGGCTTTCCAAAACCAGTGGAATCACTCCTAGATGTTCCTATAACTAGTTTCCCTGCCTTGTTTTGAACTAATCGGAATTTCCAAACTTGGTACAGAGGCAGCCCAATGTAAAGAGCATTGCAGGAATCCAGCCTTCTTAAGGTCCTGCAATTCTTGGAAGGGGCACAACTGGCGTATCAGCTGAAGCTGGTACTAAGCACTCCTGACCATCACATCTTCCTGTTCTTACATTTCAAGAGAGGGATCGAGGGGCGCACCCCCCACAAGCTGAGACCAAAGACTTTAATGGGGAGTGTAACCCTATCCAGAACTGGTTGATCCACCCATAGTGCTCTCGATGTCTTGTCTGGATTCAGTTTCAATTTGTTTCTCCTCATCCTGCCCATTACTTCCTCCAGGCATTCATTCCAAGGAGACCCGCTATCCTGAGATAACAGTGTTTTTCATGGCATGGAGAAACATCTTTGGGTGTCATCAGCATACTGATAGCCCCCTGCCCCATGCCTCCAGATGATCTCTCCTAGCGGTAAATGTAGATGCTATAAACCAACTTTGAAAAATAATTAAACTTTGACCAGGACACCCACTTCAAGAACAAGCAATTTGTGAGCTGCTTGATAAAGACGAAAGGAACAGCTTATTGAAGATCAGGAAGTCTCCCCAAGTCACTTTGGGGAGAGGGGGTGGGGTATAAATAAAATGTATTATATTATTATTATAAGGGGGGTTTAAAAGTGCAGAGTACCACAATGCAATATTTGATGCAGCATGTTTGAGTAACATCTCTCTTTTTGGCTTTATGAATTAAATCTTTTGGACCAATTCACAGTTATTGTAATATTGTTTAAATTGAAAGGAGTTCAATCTCCTGATGATGTGGGACTATACTTTGTACTATTTATTAACCTTAAAGATACAGTAGTCTCACTTATCCAACACTCGCTTATCTAACTGGAATGGCCAGAAACGAGAAAACATATATAGGTGAAAGGTGGCCTTGGACAACAGAGACAACTGTAGATTGGGTAGTTTCATTCACTTTTGCATGATATAACTAAATATGTGTTTGTAACTGGTGGGACCAGCGTCTGTTCTCAGACAGACAGGGGATGTGGCAACCCTTGAATGTTTTTTTACAAATGAGTGGATTTCCGAGAGGTCTTCTGGTCATGATTTTGGAGGCCATGTATAATGCGTTGGACACTTTTTTCTTCTAATTGTTTTTTAATTTGTTAACACTGTTTTCTAATTTGGTAGTGCAACTACCCAATGTATATGGGTTCAGAAAGGGGCCATCACTTCCCTGGAGTCTGGGGCCCCTTGGTTTACACCATTGTCATGAGAATGCAGTTCCGAAGCAGACCGGTTCCGTCTGTGACAGGAAGACAAAACGGAACGTTGCCATCTCTATTGTCTTCTGGTCTTGTACAGAGACAAACATGTCTGCCCGGAGACTGCTAAAAGTAAGTTCTTGGTTTTTATTATTATTATTATTATTATTGTATGACATAGCAAACAAGATAGATATGCTGGATTTTGTTTCACAAAATCACAAGTAGAACACTTCCCAAGTGTCTAGGACTGTGTGATGTATTTTCGGATGATGCGCACAGATCCCAGTAGGGTGGCCTTTTGCAGTTGGCAGATCGTAATTTTGTCAATGTCTGTTGTTTCCAAATGCCTGCTGAGATCTTTTGGCACGGCACCCAGTGTGCCGATCACCACCGGGACCACCTGCACTGGTTTCTGCCAGAGTCTTTGAAGTTCAATCTTGAGGTCCTGATAGCGGCTTAGTTTTTCCTGTTGTTTTTCGTCAATGCAACTGTCACCTGGGATGGCAACATCAATGATCCAAACCTTTTTCTTTTGCACAACTGTGATGTCTGTAGTGTTGTGTTCCAGAACTTTGTCAGTCTGGATTCGGAAGTCCCACAGTATCTTTGCATGCTCATTCTCCAATACTTTTGCAAGTTTGTGACCCCACCAGTTCTTTGCTGCTGGCAGGTGGTACTTGAGGCATAAGTTCCAATGAATCATTTGGGCCACATAGTTGTGCCTCTGTTTGTAGTCTGTCTGTGTGATTTTTGAACCTTTGAGTCCTCTCTTCCAGAGGCTCTTAACACAAGCACTATTCACCCGTAGAGGCTCGCTACAATTCATAGCCCTAGTTTAACTTTTCCCTCAAAGAGCTTTCTCACTAACAGTTCCTAAAACCTTCCTTCCTTCCTTTTCAAAACTCCAAACCCGGATTCTTCTCACTCCAATCCCTAACTCACTCGCTTTCTGGTCTCCGCTACAGAGACCTAGATTATCTGTAAGAACAGTTGGAAGAGACCACATGTGCCATCTAGTCCAACCCTCTGCCATGCAGGAGAAGCACAAAGTACCCCTGACAGAAAGCCATGCAGGCTTTGTTTAAAAGCCTCCAAAGCAGGAGCTTCCACCACACTCTGAGGCAGTGAATTCCAATGTTGAACAGCTCTTATAGTCAGAAAGTTCTTCCTAATGATCAAGTGGAATATCCTTTCCTGTAATTTTTAACCCACTGCTCCGAGTTCTAATCTCCAGGGCAACAGAAAACAAGCCTGCTCCCTCTACCTTATCCTTTCAAATATTTATACATGACTATTGTGTCCCCTCTCAACCTTCTCTTCCCCAGATAAGATTAGTCTGGCGTGACCTGTTTTGAGAATCACTGGGGAATTTTAGTGATCATAGCATTCTTTTCTAAGTGGTTGCAAACTGCCTCCTCAATGATCTGCTCCAGAATCCTTCCTGGTATTGACGTCAGGCTGCCTGCACAGTAATAGTTAGCGTCCTTTTTTTCTCTTCTTGAAGATAGGGACAACATTGGCCTTCCTCCAATCTGCTGGGACTTCTCCTGTTCTCTAAGAATTCTCAAAGATTATTTCCAGTGGTTCTGAAATGACTTCTGCCAGTTCCCTCAATATTCATGGACATCGTTCATCTGGCTCTGGAGACTTGAATTTGTTGAGAGTAGCCAAACTCTATTTTGGGTTGCATATCCCCTATTGTCTCATCTGTCCCATATTACTCTGTTTCTCTATGATGTTAATGAAATGTTTGGTGTCCTTGATATATGACATAGTTTGTTTGACAAAGGGCTGTAAAAAAGAGTCAACCAATCTGGATAGTGGTTCGAGGACTGAGCCAGACCCAGATACAATGGGCCGGCCCAAAGGTGGCCTGATGTCTTTGTGTATTTTAGGTAGTGTCTATAAGACCGGAATGCATGGATGTGAGGTCATAAGGAAATCTTTTTTCTTTTTCTGTGATATAATCTAAACCAAGTCCTTCCAGAATTATGGTTCTTATGATGAATTGAATATGTTTGGTCGGGACTTTATCTACAAGAGAATAATGCTCTTTGACTGACAGTTGTCTATATACCTCCTGCATATAATTCGTTGTGTTCATTGCAACGATGGCACCCCCCTTGTCAGCAGGTTTCCATATGATGTTTTTGTCATTGGCTAGTTCTTTAAGAGTTTACCAATCAGTCCTGGAGAAGCTTGTTTTAAATCTGTCATTATTGGGAATGCTTTTCAAATAAATTTCATCACAGACTCTTTTTTTCAAAAGCCCTGATGTCAACATGATCAGTAAATGGAACAAATGGGTCTGCCCCCTCCATACATAACTATATCCATGGGGGTGTCCATCCTCCCCCTTTTCAGCATCCTGCCTCTATTTTCGTGGTAAATTTGTTTACTGGACTGCTGTCTGAATCCTGGAAGCAGAGAGAATGCATAACCTTTTTGAATCTAACAACTCACAAAATCTATTAAACCCTTTAATGAAATACCCGCTCTGTGGCAGTGCCAGTGAAAAGATGCAGAGTCAGAAATTGAATTTTAAATTAAAATGTTGTTTTTGTAGTCTCTGTGACTTAGGTGGAATGGAAATTAAAGGGGCCGCCTGCCGATACCTGGTTGTTTGGTCATCTACACTTTGAAGCATTGCAGGAAACATGGATAACATATTGTTTTATTTGCTAGGTTGGGATTCCTCATGGAAAATGAGGCATATTTTAGATTATTCCAATCAGTTTAATGTCTGGGAAGCAGCATTTGTGTTGGAAAATAGGACCATCTGTAAGGGGAATGTCCCCTACAGTCTATTTGTCACAGTAAGCCTGTGGGGTATATATCTGGACTATTTTATTGCATTTGGGGCTCATAGAAAGGAATGATGGCCCATACCAAAAAGAATCTCCACAAGGAGAATCAGAAGATAATTACAATTTCATTAGTCATTTGGTTTATCGCAAGAAACGGTGCTCCAAACAGGTTTACGAACCAGTTTGAGAATACCTGAGCAGTTCACTTTGGGTTGGATCTGGACTTCTTGCAGAGAGGGATCCCAACTCTCCATTCCTCTGTCCTTTTACAGAAATTGGTGGCTTCTGAGAACGGAAGTATTTGCAAACTTATTTTCTGCTGTTAAAACCCATAAGATTATGTTACATTAATAGCATTTGGATCTATTCTCCAGTTTAAAATGTAATCAATCTTTCATACTATTTTTATGGATATTAAATAATACTTTTGAATTATACCCGCATTGGCCTGTGACTCCACAACAAACTGTGATATCGGAAATAACATATGTTTTATATTATTGTATTTTTTTCTAATGATATTTGTATTTAAGATGATTTCTTTATTTTGTTCTAATAAATATTAATGTGTTGCCTCATGGTCTGTTAATTACCCAAAAGACTTCTTCCTCTTTTTCCTCCTCCTCTCATTTCTTCAAGTACTATTAGAACAATTTTACAAAAAAGAGGGACCAAAACTAGGTTGCAAAATAAGAAAAACCAAAAAAATAGCTTCTCTAAAGGGTTGTTGTGTGTTTTCCGGGCTGTATGGCCATGTTCCAGAAGTATTGTCTCCTGACATTGCGCCCACATCTATGGCAGGCATCCTCAGAGGTTGTGAGGTATGGAGAAACTAAGCAAGGAAGGTTTATATATCTGTGGAAGTTCCTAGGTGGGGGGAAGAACTCTTGTCTGTTGGAGGCCAGTGTGAATGTTGTAATTAATAACCTTTGTTAGCATTAAATGGCCCTCCCAGCCTCACATCCTGGCCTGGGGGAATCCTTTGTTCAGAGTCATTAGCTGTCCCTGATTGATTTCTGTCTGGAATTCTTCTGTTTTCAGAGTGCTGCTTCTTATTTACTGTTCTGATTTTGGAGGGTTTTTTTTAAACAATGGTAGCCAGATTTTGTTCATTTTCATGGTTTCCTCCTTTGTGTTGAAGTTGTCCACATGCTTATGGATTTCAATGGCTTCTCTGTGTAGTCTGACATGATAGTTGTTGGAGTGGTCGAGCATTTCTGTGTTCTCAAATAATATACTGTGTCCAGGTTGGTTCATCAAGTACTCTGCTATGGCTGATTCCTCTGGTTGAGTTAGTCTGCAGTGCCTTTCATGTTCTTTGACTCGTCTCTGGGCAATGCTGCGTTTGGTGGTCCCTATGTAGACTTGTCCACAGCTGCATGGTATACGGTAGACTCCTGCAGAGGTGAGAGGATCCCTCTTCTCCTTTGCTGAATGGAGCATTTGTTGGATTTTCTTAGTGGGTCTGTAGATAGTTTCTAGGTTGTGTTTCTTCGTTAGCATTGCAGAAGTCCAACCTTGACCGCATAGGCAAACTGATGAAGAAACACAACCTACAAACCTTGTTCTCCTTTCTCTTTTGCAGAACATCCAGAAATTATGTTTAAATTGTTGCAAATGCTGTCGGGGGAGGAGGAGTATTAAAATATACCCCGTAAGGTAAGCCCTTCCCCCTTCTCTTCTGGTTGTTTTTTTCCCTTCTAAATTGCTTCACAGGGTTCTGTGACTAATGTTTTGCTGTTTTCTCTTCCTCTTCTCTAGTCCTCCAAAGGAAGATCTGGAGGCCTCCTCCTCCGATGAGATCACAGAAATGGAGACCTGGGTAAGAAGGGAAGGCAAGAGGATTGTACTTCTGCGAAGAGGAGGGGACCAGAATTTCAACTAAGTCTCTTCTCTTCCTTCCACAGCACCAATGGATGGCATCTGTTTCGCAGCCCGGCCAGGATGCGAGGAGGAAGGGCCCCAGTCTATCCGAGGAGTCCTGGGTAAGGAGCGAAATGCAGGCACCCTGTCTTCCTGCAAAGGGGAAGGGGAGGACGGGATTTCACTTTGCTCTTCTCTTTCCTTGACAGAGCACCCTGGCCAGTGGAAGTGATGAGGACGCACGGTGGAGTCAGCAGTCCCAGGAATCGAGGTAACTTCTTCTCACTTTTTGGGTGTGGGTTGGGCCTTTTTTTGGGCTGGGGGAGTCTTTGGGTGTTATGTACTAACAATTTTTTTTGTTTCTTTTAGTGAAAAAGAACCAAGTCTAATTATTGAAGATCTAGAAGATTAAGGTGAGTTGGGAAAATAGAGGGAGGGATGCACCCGGTGGTGCAGTGGATCAAACCACTGAGCTGCTGAACCTACTGACCAGAAGGTCAGTGGTTCGAATCCAGCCAGTGGGGTGAGCTCCCACTGTTAGCCCCAGATTCTGCCAACCTAGCAGTTCAAAAACATGCAAATGTGAGTAGATCAATATATACTAGTCTGGCAGGAAGGTAACAACGCTCCATGGAGTCATGCCGGCCACATGGCCTAGCAGGTATCTACGGACAATGCCGGCTCTGAGGCTTAGAAATAGAGATGAGCACTAACCCACAGATTCGAACATGACTAGACTTAATGTCAGGGGAAGCCTTTACCTTTAACTTTCTCTTTTCAGATCCATCCTCTTCCTGGGACTGCTGTCTCCATCGTGCGTCCACCTCCTTCCCTGGTCAGGGTGCCCAGTGATCCATCTGGAATGAGGCCCTTCCTCCTCCCATCCCGGCCTGGCTGCGGAGCAGATGCCATCCAGAAAGGCGGTAAGAGACTGTGAAAATGAAAGTTTTAACTGTTACCCTACAAACATTTGTCAAAAGGGAATTGCAAGCATTTGAGAGAGTTATCTGATACTGAGCTGGGATATAAAGTTCTTGGAAGGGATGCTATAGAAGCTGGGGTATCATTGTGGTCCTACCAAACTGTAACTTTTGCTATGGTAATCAATAGCTACAGCATCTCAAAGACTTAAAACTATCAGAAGTTACCTAAGCAAGGAGTATAATAAAGGAGTGGACCCTTCCCTTCCATAGCATGTCTCTCTTGCATCAGTTCACCATCGTTTTATTCCTTCCATCCAGGAGACGCCACAGACACAGAGAGGACTATGTGGAAAGAAGTGCTGAGTTTGCCGATGGTTTGCTCTCAACAGCAATGAAAGACATTCAGTCCGGAACACTGGACGTTAATGAAGAAGGCATACTTTATGGCATACCTCAAAAAACTTTACTTCTCAACTTAGAAGCCTTACCAGCAGCAAAGCCTGCATCCTTTAAAAACAAAACTCGGGATTTCGATGAAAGTGATTCTTACAAAGACAGTAAAGAAACATGTGCAGTGCTGCAAAAAGTAGACTTGGGAGCAAAAGCTTGAGTGGAGCGCACAGAAAAAAGGAAACTCACTCTGTTTGAAACCTCAGAATTAAGATTCCCAACAGCTTCCAGTTACCTCCACCAGTTAACTCTACAAAGAATGGTCACTCAGATTAAAGAAAAAAATGAAACTGTACAATGTGGAAGAACAGGTCTAACTGTACAGCTAAAAATTCCTCAGCTGAGAATGAGTGTTTGTTTCCCAAACAACAGCCTGATAGTGGCAGATTTTCGATGTTATGTACCATGTTTCTAAAACCTCAACAGTCTTAGAAGGATCAGCTCTTCAAAAACTGAAAAGTATACTCCCGAAACAGAACAAAATTGAATGTTCTGCATCTGTAACTCAGTCAAGTGTCAACTCCTACTTTCTGCATGGGGACCTCTCTCCTTTGTGTCTCAATACTAAGAACAGAACTATAGATGGCACCTCTGAATCCACGGAAGGCGGTTTGGATCGCAAGGATAATAAATAGCCAAGAAAAAACGTGGCAGCTTAACATCTGATATAGAGAAAACATTTCAGTTTTCAAAGCATGTGCTAGATACACAACTGAGGTCTTTTCATTTTATTGTTGGTTTAGCAAGAAAGTTGGTGTTTACAACATATATACTTGTGAAAACTGACAAATTTAGTGTAGCTATAGAATGATTAGTACATAAGATGGAATACTAAAGGCATAAAAATGTCACCGTTTTCCTTTAGTGCGGAAAATAAGCTAACTTGTAAGGGTTTAAGATGAAGGTTGGAATGCAGATTAGAGGATGTTCAGAATGTGCACAGAATGAGCTTGAGAATGGTTATTTTGGTTTAAGTGTGCGGATTAGTTTATTTAAAGTTTATTTATTTATTTAAATACATTTATTTAAGGATTGTGTTTCATTCCTGTTGAAAAACCTCAATATAACAGTAATGTAATTGCTGCTGTGACATTTCAAAACTTTCAATTTATCAAAATGAATATGAGGTTTTCATTTTGGTGGGCCAAAGCATCATCACTTTGCTAATAACCAAATTTGACAGTTCAGTGTCTTGATAGATTGACAGATACAAACAGGGAAACTGTTTTGAACTTTTAGTACTAGAATTTTCAGTACTAGATAGAGAAAAAGAAAAAAGAATTAAAAAAATAAAATAAAAAGTTTAAAAAATAATGAAATAAAAAATAAAAAAATAATTAAAAAATAAAAATATTTTATTTCAGTGGCCCTTTTTATTGAAAACTAGTTTCTTTTTTTTAAAAAAATGGAAAGTTTTTTTGTATATTTACTATTTGGAAACTGGACAGTTCATTTTAGATCTATAACTTTTCAAAGAATCTCAGAGGACCAGTTATCTTTAGATGACAGTCTTTAAATAACTTTAATGTTCACATGATCTTATCTTCTAGAGATACTCAAAGGGTTATGTTGCTCTATTCCATTCTATCATCGGTATGCAGACAGTGCACCTGGGCAATCTGAAGCCGTAGGAAATCTGTATGAAATCCAAATCCTATCCTCTGCTTAGCCAGGTTGTGCAAACTCCATAGTTCATATACCTCTGGAAGGGAAGCAGGCCTAGATCCCAAAAAATTGCTTATTCGATAAGTTCATTTGCATGCTTTTTCAGCCATGGGATGAAGAAATGCAAGGGAGTTTTCAACCCCAGTGAGGATACGTTTGTATGTGGACACTAAGGGAAAGATCATACCCATTACATTTGGTTTAATACTGAACTTGGGTATACAATCATATTAAACACACAGTGGAATTAAGACATCAATGGTCCTTTTTATTTTTTAAATAGATTTTTATTAAGGTTTTAGTTAAAATAAGAAAAAAGAATTTAAAAAGTAAAAAAATAAAAAGTAAAAAAATTAATAAAAATAAAAATTAATAAAAATTAAAAATTAAAAGAATTAAAAAAATTAATAAAAATTTTAAAAAAATATTTCAGTGGCCTTTTTTATTGAAAACTAGTTTCTTTTTCTTTTTTTAAAAATGGGAAAGTTACATTATTAAAAACTTTATCTGTTTTACCCTATATGGTTGTTACCCAACCCAATTAGCATACATTTGCTAAAGGATTGCATAATTTAGTATCTGTGACGTATAATTTGCATATAGTGTTTTTAAAGTACTACGTTTAACTAATTTGTTAGCATTTCATAATGAACTCGATAAACACCCAGTCCTTACTGATTGTTACAAATAGAAGGCACTTACAAAATAAAGGTTAACACAACAGCGGTCAACATATCTACTGTTTGCCTTGTTACATATGGATTCAATTTTTTGGCTTATTCACATATTGGGAAGCAAATCATTATAAACCAAGATTTTCATTAGATAGTTGAGACTATCATTAGATAGTTGAGACTGTCAAATATTCAATGTCAAGATCATCTTTAAATTTTTTTTTAAAAAACACAAAGCCATATTTTTGTCAGGATTCAAAAGATTAATTTGTTGCATCTTTCCCCAATAGCCAAGACGATTACAAATTTCAAGACTTTTTCAGTAACACTTTACTCCTGTTTTTAATTTATGGCTTAAAAGCATGGACAGGGATCCAAAGGGACGCTTCTGATATTGTGCAAACGTACCGTCTTTTGCCTTCCTCTTCTTACCTTGTGTCCTCAGTTACGTTGAGCGAGGGATGGAAGTGTGTGGCTTTGCCACTCACACTGGCGGGAGGCTGGAATCCCAGCTTTTAAAATGTTTGTCAGACAACATTGTATTTTAGCCAGAAATGTATCTCAAAGACAAGTTACAGGACACATTTGATATCATTGAAAAGATGAAAAAATAACAAATTCATAAAATTAGGGATCATTTTGCTATTGACTTTAGCAGTGGCAGTTTTGTATGTAATGTTATAATTTTCAGCATTTTAGTATTTGTATTTATTTTTTGCCAGAAAAAGTATATCAAACTTTTTTGATAGTTTGTAGATAATGCACAACCTATACGTTTTTAAAAAATGTAATTATTTTTAACAAATAGGTGGAATCTTTGATTATACAACTGAGGAAAGGCAGGGAAACACATAGACTCCCCTTATTTGACCCTAATGTATTTGTTTTAAAAGTTGTTTACATTATAATTTTGAAGTTCTTTTAAAATTCAGTTACTAGTTGCTACTTAGAAATGGATAAGTTTCTGAAAATTCATATTTCAGCAGACTTTTAAATGAAGGAGAAAGCAAACCCTACATGCTTTCTACTTATTTGAATGTTTCTCAATTATTTTATGTTAAAAACAGTGCTTCTGTTTTTAGATCTACTGCTCAGTAAAGTTGTTTAAACCATTTCTGGTAGCTAATGACTATTTTATATTAAATTAAAGTGTATATTAACTTTAGTGAGACTGATGTTTTGTTACAATACAAATAACTGTATTTTGTGTTTTTTTATTGCATTATTTCCATTGTTGCAGTAATTTAGTAAAACTCTGTGGCTGCCTTGATTTTTCACAAATTTTTATTAATAACAGATTTCTAGGTAATCAGTTCTATTTATGCACAAATCAATTGCACTATAATCCATGAATTATTTATTACAATATTTTCTAATTAATTCCATGTATTTTGTCTTGTGTTGTAAATGTACTGGAATTCTCTTTCCTCTGTGTTGTTATATTTCTAAATCTGATTGTATGAATTTGTTAATGTGTTTCTATGTTGTAATTTTTAGTAAAGCACTTCAATGCTTTTGCACAGAAATTTACAACACTGATGCGTGATTGATTTGCTCCTTCAGTAAAAAGAAAAAAATACTTTATGTTGGCTGATTTGATTTATTCTATAAATATAACCATATCGGCTTAACAAGCCTATAGAAAACTTGTCCTCAAAGCTCTAATACACACAGATAGAACACAATGCAGTTTAAATACATATCTATAGAAAACATGACAGCATTTTTATGTACAGAACAATAAAGAAGGGGAGAATTTTAAAGTGGATTGTGTCCATGATTAATTAGGGTTTTGGAAATGTTAGCAATGTAAATGTGATGTTCCATTCATTTCCTCAAAACAAAATGCTGGCATTCCATAAAACCTGCAATCATTGTGCTCAGTTGCACCAACTCACAGAATGTCCCTTTATGAGAGATTTAAAATAGTCTTTCCTTTGTCTGCATGCAGTCATGCTGGCCACATGTCCTTGGAGGTGTCTAAGGACAACACAGGCTCTTTGGCTTAGAAATAGAGATGAGCACTAATCCTCAGAGTCAGACACAACTAGACTTAATGTCAGGGGAAAACCTTTACCTTTACTTTTCTTTGTCCATGTGGCTAAATTCCTTCCAGCAGCTCATGAAGCAAGAACACGCTTCAAACTTTCTCTCTCTCTCTCTCTCTCTCTCTCTCTCTTTCTCTCTCTCTCTCTCTCTGCTTTTTTCTTCCAACTGTCTCTGCACCTGGTTTGCAAAAGCCTGAACAAAATTGCAACTGTACCAAAAACTTACAGGCTTAACAGCTCTCCTAACAAGGCTCAACCAATCAGCTTCATGCATCTTATTTTGCAGATGACGTACACATATAAACTGATTACTCACATATTGAACAATCTCCATGCCAAATAGATGAGAAGCAACAATTAGAATCCCTCCAAAACTACAAGCACTATCTCAACCCAATTTTGATTATTCTATCATGACCCCAGAGTCAGACATGACTGGACTTAACGTCAGGGGAAACCTTTACCTTTACCTTATCATTATCATTACCTACCTTCAGGGTCGTGGCCAGAAACAAATTTCGGGGGGGGGGGGGGGGGTGGGTTGAAAATTTCGGGAGGGGGGGGTTTAACCCCTAGCACACACCCCTCTCCGCTACAAACCTGTCAATATCTGCTTGAGATAGTGCCTGGAGGGGCTCTTAATGTTTTGTGTCTCATAGACTTAGCATGGGGATTTGGTTAACCAGTTAAAATTCATGAGTAAACCAGGTTTTTTTTATAACCTGAAAAATTTCGGGGGGGGGGGGGTTTGAACCCCTAAAACCGCCCCCTCGCTACAGGCCTGCCTACCTTACTCTTTTGCCAAGATATTTATTTCCTGTGGATAAGAAGAGACACCTAAGATTTCAACCCAAATGGTTCAGCAGATTTCCCTGGTTAGCCTACTCCTTTCACGTACAAGGTGCACTCTGTAAGTAGTACTACTGTGTAGTGTTTGGAGGAGACGTTGGGGTAAAGGTGGTCATCAGAAGCTTGGCACATTGGTTGCTAAACCATTTGTGCGATGGGGAAATGCAATAGAAGTCTTCAAAAGACACAAGAAACAGAGTACCATCAGAATACAGCACCTGCTTATCTACTTCTGTAACTTTAAAATGACTGAGAAACTTAGGTAATACTACCGTGTTTCCCCGAAAATAAGACAGTGTCTTATATTAATTTTTGCTCCCAAAGATGCTCTAGGTCTTATTTTCAGGGGATGTCTTATTTTTCCATGAAGAAAAATTCACATTTATTGTTGGACAAAAAACCGAACATTTATTATATACTGTACTGTAGTTGTCATCATAAACCAGCATAACCAGACAAACTGTGAATCCTATCAAGAATTTCTTGTAACTACTAATATTTCCATATACTACAATCTATGGTACATACATTTACTGATCTGGTGTTCTGTTTGGCGGGCATGCTTCCAAACAAAAACTTTGCTAGGTCTTACTTTCAGGGGAGGCCTTATGTTTAGCCATTCAGTAAAGCCTCTACTAGGTCTTATTTTTTGGACATGTCTTATTTTAGGGGAAACAGGGTATCTAACCAGTTATGTCCTGATGTTCTGTTATCCTTGAAAAGTAAATCTCTTTCTGCAGCAACTTTTTCCAAACATCAGCGGTTTCTCTCAAACATAGGCCTCATATAGGCCTTTTGCAAATTAGGTCAAATAGCAGTAAACCAGGACATATGGGACATAGTCACTGGATGTATCTCTGAAAATTCCCCCTTTTAAACCCACGTCTCTCTCAGTTGAGATCTCGTGACAGATCAGAGGACACTGACTTGAAAATCATCTCAGGAGGGAAAAAAGTTTCAACCCCTCCCAAAAAACTTTTTCTGGTTACAGGCCTGGATAATAGAAAGCATTTGGTGACGTCATTATGTTTCATGGTGTTGTCGACCGCGTTTCTGGGGGATCGGGCCCCTTAAGGAGAGAGCCGATCCGGTCCTGAGAGAACGGACCTTGGCGGAGCCAATAGGAGAATATGAGCCGCAATACAACCTGAAGCCGAAATGAAGAAGGTCTGCCAAAGTTGAAGGAAAATCCGCCAAGGAGTCTTTATTGAGCGATTCAGCTGAAAAGGACACTAGTAGCGATCATTCAGTCTACTAGCGTACCATATATCCAAAATAAAGCCATATTTATACAATGTTTCAGTCTGACAGCCCCTTGAATTTCCCGCCCCGCTCCCCCGCCCATCTGATCGCGGATAGGCTAGAGTGTTGAACGAGGCGGGCTTTCGTTTCCCGCCTTGCTCCGCATGGCCCAATAGGAAGCTGTTTTTTGTCTCTACCCGGGCCAATCAGGGAGGAGAAGGCGGGAGTTATTGAAACAATGAAGTGACTGAGCAGGAAGGATCAGATTAATTCCTGTCCGGCCGATTTCTAAAGGGATTAATGACATCAATCAAGGGTTCCTGTCACAGATTTTAGATATGCCTTGGGGTGTCAGGGGGGGGGGAAGTGGTGATGGGTGTTGATGAGCCAAAATTGACAGGCTCCACAGGGCGCCTTCCTGAGGTGTCCTGGAATTTCCTTAGGATGAGATATGACAATGTTTGCCTTGGGGGCGAATCACCTTTTGTTTTTGGGAAGGGGAAGCCTGGGTCATAGGAGCTGGGGTTCATGTTGGGGTCAAAATATTTCCCATTTGATTTCATGATTTGACAATTATATGAAATAAAATGAAAAATAAAATAAAGTTGGAATATAAACCCTGCTGGGAAAAATACATATTTTCCGGGGATCCTAAAGAGTACAAATACATATAGGCAGATAGATAGATTTCATGGAAATAAGGGAGAATCCATAAAAGTGAGTTACATTGCATAAAGGGGAATCATGAATGATATAAACAATTGAAAATATCTGATAAGAACGAAGTTCATAACATCTGGGGAACCCAATATGGAAATTCATAAAAGTGAAGTTTTAGCAGCATGATTTTACACTTCATGAAGTTGTTATCTCTTGCCTCAGAGTGCAGGGATAATCCACAGTAAACTCCAGTAAAAAAGTCTCAATCACCTTCTACTATAAATATATGGAATATAGAACATAAAGTCTTGACTTTTGAACTATCTTTTACAAAGTCCTGGAGGGGAGGGTGGTCACCTCGATCACATTTTCCCCCCTTCGGGGCTTGGAAATGGCTATGAACATTTCCCAAAGCCCCGACATTTCACTGCATGCAGGGCCTCTGCCTTGGTAGATCAGATTGTGACTTTTGTTGGAGGGCAGGAGCTTGAAGAGGTGAAAGCTGAGGTTCAGTCAGTGGTGGGTGATCCCATGGTGTTGAAGCAGATGTCCCTTGGTCTGGAGTCATGGGAAATGGAGCATGAAGGTGGAGGTGGTGAGGGCTGGGGATGATGGAGGCTGTGATGCAGTACTCCCATTTGGCTGCCTTTTCTTGGCTGCAGCTTGGGCCCCCCTTTGTAGTTGGCAGCTGGGGGCAACTGGGCACAGCTTCTGCGCCTCACAGCACGGCGCCTCCTGGTGACTGCAGGCAGGTCCAGCACTCCAACAGAGGAGACGGAAAGGAGAGAGTGCCTAGGGAAACTAAGGACAGATTATAAGCCCCCCTCCCTCCCATGGTGGGGTTAGTCAGGGAAGTCACTCATACCTTGTGAGGGCTCCAGCAGTCCTGGGGTCCTTCTTTGGCACAGCTCTGGTGAGGGCGGGACATCCTTCCCTCATGGTGGTCACTGGCAGAGTCCTGTTCACTTCTTCTGGGACATCTTCTGCCATGGCGGCCAATTCTGTCCCCTGGTGATGTCATGAGGGCCTCCTTGGCAGCGTCAAAGGCAGACCTGCACTCAGTAGCCCTTTGCCAGGGCAGAACCAGGCCAGCTGGAGGGCACCATACGGTGGTCTGGCCATAAAAGCCTGCCATGTGCAAGAATCCTTTCAGCAGTGTCTTAGTCTCTGGCCCCTGAGCCAGGCCGATGGTGTTGCTTCCCCCGTAGGGGTCTCAGATCAGCCACAGGTGGGGCTGTCTCTTCTGGGTGACTGGGGGTCCGGGCTTACCCTCACAGGACCATCTCCAATGGCCTCTGGGTTCTAGCTGCTGCATGAAATCCACAGCGCACTCCGAGAGCCCCTACCCAGGTCTTAGAACTGTTCATGGTGGCAGGTATGGATTATGGGTCTTGCAGTCTGGTCTGATGTCCTCAGTCAGGTGGTTGGGTCCGGTCCTCTGGATCTCTTCAGCTGTGCCTGGAAGGTCCCCTGGACTCTAATGCCCTCCTCATATTTTAAAGGCAGTTAGAGGGATTTTTAAAACATTCACACGCATGCACTCAGGGAAAGGGAGGGAGAAGGACCTGAAAGGAAGAAAGGAGATTGTTGGGGAACTGTGGAGAGTGAAAGAGTGCCTTTACTATAAAAGTAAACCAGGATTTTGACTGTATGTTTATAAGGAGAAATGGGGATGCTGGGAGTCCCTTCACAGGGGAAGGAAGGGGGGGGGGGGAAAGCTTTGAAAAAGGAGAATGTTGAAGTGCATTTTGGCCTAGGAAAACATGAAGTGGAAGAGAGAGAGAGAGAAAAAAAAACTCACATATAGAAAAATAAATCCATTCTTCCATCCCCCACCCGTTTGTCCCTAAGATAAGGGAGGTTTGAGGAGAGAGAGACAAGAAAAAGTTAAAACCACAGAAGCAGCAGGATTTCTCTGGGGGGGGGGGGTCACAAAATATCACGGCTTGAACCTTTGAAAATAGGGAGGTGAGATGGCACAGAAGAAAAGGGGAGAGAGAGAGCATAGCACTAAGCTAGTCCATTCCAGCCCTCCTTCCCAGAAAACTATATATCACTGGTGGCTTTTAAGGCAAAGGGGTGAGTAGAGGAGAGTTTACAGCCCACACATTACATAAACACACAAAATTTAATCAACACTTTTCTGGGAGTCCCCCTCCCCCACCCAAATCCTTTGCCATGCTTCCCAGATGGGAGAGAAAGAAAAGGGGAAATTAAGAAACAGAAGCGGCTAAAGGAATGCCCCCCCCCCCCCATTTGTAAGGACCAAAAGAAAATATAAGACAACACTGAGGTAAAACGTTAGGGATAGTGTCTAGAAAATGGGAACAAAGGGAAATAAGGGATTTTTAAAAGGTGAGAAGAGAGGAAGGAGAGGAGAAATGGATTTGAGATTTGAGAGAGAGAGATTTTCACTCAGGCCGGGGAAGAGAGAGAGAGAGGAAAAGAAAAAAAGGGTACAATTTGAGGGTAGGCAAGGCAGAATATCAAGTTGGAGAAGGTTTGATTTGCTTGGTGGGAGGCTTCAGGACTGAATCTTCTCCCCCCTTTGCCCCTCCAAAAACAGGAAGAGAAAAAAAAAGTGTCCTCTTTGCACAATCTCCCCGCGGCCCCTCCTTCTCCTCTCTCTCCAAGAGAGGAATGGGCGCAGAGAGAGAGAGAGAGAGAGAGAGAGAGAGAGAGAGAGAGCCTGGTGGGGGCAAGAGAAGGAGGGGGGATAGTGGGGTGATTCTTCCCATCTGAGGAAAACTCTGAATGTGGCAGGAGTTGAGTGGCAGGGGCAGATACAATTTTGGGGGGGGGGCATCAGGCTTCAAAGGAACGGCTGGGATGGGGGCTGAGAGAGAGAGAGAGAGAGGAACAGAAAAGATAGATCAAGGACGAAAACCATGAAAAGGAACCAAACTTGGCTCCCAACATTTAAAAGACAGGCAAATTCCAAAATCAGGACAACAAACAAAGAATATTACTCAGAGAACAGGGGAGCCCCCGGCAGGACTCAGCTGTCCCTGAAGATGGAAGGTTTTCCATAAATACACAATAACCCCCAGAGAGAGATGAGGCTGAGAGAGTAGAAGGATGGGGAGTGGAGGGGGGGTGAGGCAGAGAGAGAGCGTTCAAAAAGGGGAGGGGTTTTGCAGGGTTGCCCAAAGGGATTAGGTGAAAAAAAAGAGAAAAAGGGAAAGGAGTCTTTGGGGACACAGGACCCTTTAGTTTGAGCTAACTTCAAGATGTGACCTGACGATTTTGAAAGAATGCCAGATCAAAGATCCCACTTGCAAATTGTAACCAACAAAAATGCAAATTGACAGTCTAAAGATTTATGTTCCTCTGGGATCTTTGGGGAGTTTCTGGAGTTATGGGTAAAACAAACAGAAAAGAAGAGGGGGAAAAAGGGGATTGAACTGTGACTCAAAAAAATTCAAAAATAGATAGCTTTTTTTTTTAAAGGAGGGAGAGAGGGGAAAATGATTCTTTGGAAAACCATTGAATGGCTGAGAGAGTGTGACTTGAGAAGAGGAACAGTGTTTTGGATCAGGTGTGTTTCGGGGTGAGAGGGGAGGGGGCTGGGAGCCCTCCTCCACGTTAGACTGGGCTGAACTCTCTGGAGGGGAATTTCTTGGGGGGGGGGGGTCCCTGAAGTAAGGGTTCCCTCGGAAGGCCAATTTGGGAGTCCTAGATCAGTGTAGGACTCAGGGTGAGGAGAAAAGGTAGGGATAGGGATTGGAGGAGGGGGCTGATGGGGTGGGGGAGAAGGCAAGCAAATGTGTCCAGAAAATCCTCTGGAGGAGGGGGTAAGGGGAAAGGGTCTAGAGAGGAATCTTTGGGGGGGGGGTTGTTTTTGGAGCCCAAATCTCTGCATGGGAAGACGTGGACCCCCCCCCCCTCCAATTCTCTCCCTGGCTTTAGGGCCATGAACATCGCGGCATAAGCAAGCCGGAACCACCTGCCCTCCCCATGGTGAGTCACCTTTAGGTCAACACTCCGAATTCGGCGACTCAAGGGGGGGGGGCAAGCTGTTCCCCTTCAAGAGCCACAAGGGGCCACTTATGCTCGCTGAGTTGGCCCAACCTGGCCTGCACCATGTTTTTCGGTGCAAGCCCACCCCAATTGGCCAGGATCTTGCCCAATGGAGAATCCCTGGGGATGTCTGCTGGGGTGGGACACCCTAGACGTGCTGAACAAACACCCATCCTTAGCTCAGCCCCTGCCCACACCGACAGTTAATGGAGTAACGACTCACCCAACCGGTCAGGATGCAGCTCGTCCTTTCAAGAGTTCCCTCCACTAAGGCTGAATGGCTAGCGTTCGTGGAATCCGCAGGTGACCCGGGAGCACAACCGTTCCCCTACCCTACGATCCTTGAACCTGCAACTGCAAGCTAGACTGCTCTCACATGCTTTCAGGTGCCAGATGTTCCCTCGTTTCACCAGGAATTTGTTACCGAGCCCTGATCTGAAGTGCAATACCTCCAGAGCTCCGCCCACCTGGGTCTTAACAACGGAACCGGTTCCTTTTCAGGGCGTCCCCTGTTTCACGTTGGCGCCTTTCCTTCGAGGAGCTAAAAATCTGCTTCCTCCTATCTGGCTCCTTTGTTCAGTACCCTGAATCAGATCTAGAGAGAGAAAGGGACTGCCAGAGAAATTTGGATGTGAAATGAGGTCAAATTGTTGGTCGGAGGGCCCTCCTTGCAGCCGTTTCTCTCCCCAACCTGTTCCAGAACATCTGGACCAAGGTCGCCGCTTGGAATTTTAGCCTAAAAATTGATTTTTGGAACTTCCAAGCAAGTCCCTTCGTGGTAAAGCCAAATTATGTTGTCGACCGCGTTTTTAGGGGATCGGGCCCCTTAAGGAGAGACCCGATCCGGTCCTGAGAGAACGGACCTTGGCGGAGCCAATAGGAGAATATGAGCCGCAATACAACCTGAAGCCGAAATGAAGAAGGTCCGCCAAAGTTGAAGGAAAATCCGCCAAGGAGTCTTTATTGAGCGATTCAGCTGAAAAGGACTCTAGTAGTGATCATTCAGTCTACTAGGGTACCATATAACCAAAATAAAGCCATATTTATACAATGTTTCAGTCTGACAGCCCCTTGAATTTCCCGCCCCGCTCCCCCGCCCATCTGATCGCGGATAGGCTAGAGTGTTGAACGAGGCGGGCTTTCATTTCCCGCCTTGCTCTGCTGGGTCAATAGGGAGCTGCTTTTTGTCCCCACTCGGGCCAATCAGAGAGGAGAAGGCGGGAGTTATTGAAACAATGAAGTGACTGAGCAGGAAGGATCGGATTAATTCCTGCCCAGCCGAATTCTAAAGGGATTAATGACAGCAATCAAGGGTTCCTGTCACGTACACAGATTTCAGATATGCCTTGGGGTGTCAGAGGTGGGAGTAAGGATGGGTGGTGATGGGCTCAGCAGGGCGCCTTCCTGAGGTGTCCTGGATTTCCTTAGTGGAGGAGATATGACAATGTTTGCCTTGAGGGCGAATCACCTTTAGGTCAAAATACTCCGAATTCGGCGACTCAAGCCCTATATTGTCCATGCAATCTGAATCTGATTAGGTTAAGCGGCAGCGGATTAACCTTTTGTTTTCGGGAAGGCAAGCCTGGGTCATAGGAAATGGGGCAGGTCCTGGGGTTCAAGTTGAGTTCGAAATATTCCCTATCTGATTTCATGACTTGGCAATTATATGAAATAAAATGAAAAATAAAATAAAGTTGGAATATAAACCCAGCTGGGAAAAATACATATTTTCCGGGGATCCCAAAGAGTACAAATACATATAGGCAGATAGATAGATTTCAAGGAAGTAAGGGAGAATCCATAGAGGTGGGTTACATTGCATGAAGGGGAATCATGAATGATATAAACAATTTGAAAACATTTGATAAGAACGAAGTTCACAACATCTGGGGAACCCAATATGGAAATTCATAAAAGTGGAGTTTTAGCAGCATGATCTCACAATTCATGAAGTTAGCCCAACGATTAGAAATTCATACAACAGTGATTCATGAGGGTGTCCAGGTACATAGAATATGAAAATTCACGGATACATGAGGAAAAGAGTTCATCTGTGGTGGAAGGAATTCATAGAGATGGCATGGGGAAGGGGCACATGTGGGTTGCAGTCTTTGGAAGTATAAGATTTCATAAGTCCAGGGATAGGTCTGGGGAAGAGTGTTCTTCTCCTTCATAAAATTATGAAGGTATGAATGAAACGTGGAGGGCGCCCGTCCAGGCATCCTCCAGGCAGGCTGTAGAGAGGGTGAAGGTCCTTGGAGAACTATGTCTCCCCAGCGGGAGAGCGATCCCCCCATCCCCAGTTCACAGAAAGGGACCAGGGATCTCTTAAAACCATCCCGCGGGTCGCGGGGAGAGGAAAGTCCGGGATAAGGCTGGAAGAGAGCAGTCTGGCTTGAAAGGAGCAGCCGGCTCCGTTTGACAGTCAGCTGATGAGGTGCCGAGAACTGGACCGATTGTGGTTCCGTTGGTGGTCCTTGAGTCAGGAGCCTTAGAAAGGGTTAGGACTAAAAGAGGAGCGTGCTAGGGGTAATTTTGATAAAGATATGAGCCAATTTGTATCGTCCGCTGTATTAACCTATGGCGGGGAAGCCTCCGCCAGGGTTTAAAGATCAGACGGGTTAGTGAGTGAGAGAGAGAGAGAGAAATTGCATGCAAAGGAAAGAGTCAGAGAAAGACACAAAATAACCAGATGGAGAGTGTTACTGTTAAAATAAATGCTACTTTTATTGGGGGGTTTGTTACATAGTTCAGGGAAGGGGAAAGTGAGAAAAAAAATCTTTTAATAATAGTCTGCTGCGGTCCCGCTCCGTTCCTTTTGGTGATGGATCTGCGGAACTCTCCGCTGCGGGTTCAAATCAATTTGGAAGCCGGGGTGACGGTCATCACAGTTAGGTGGATCTGTAAATGGCTAAGTGAACGAACCCAAAGGGTGCTCACCAATGCTTCCTCTTCATCTCGTAAAGAAGTCACGAGTGGAGTGCTGCAGGGGTTCCGTCCTGGGCCCGGTTCTGTTCGACATATTTATTAATGACTTAGACGAAGAGTTTGAAGGCATGATCATCAAGTTTGCAGATGACACCAAATTGGAATAGTTCACACTCCAAAAGACAGGAGCAGAATTCAAAACAATCTGAACAAATTAGAGAGATGGTCCAAAACTAAGGACTTCATCAGATTACGCTGGGAAGTGGTTGGAAGTGCTCAGAAGAATCATGACACAGACAAATCATGGAAGGAAGGAATAAAGGTACCCTAAAAGGCTATTTTATATTTTGGCAAAGTATGAGGTATGAGGTAGCTTATAACCAAACCTTCCTGCTTAGGGAGCAAAAGGAAATGATGGAAATTGCCCAAAAAAAGTTTATTTTGACTCCTCCCCCAAGTTGGGTGCTCCTAACCTGAGAGCAACAAAGGCCACTTCATTAGAAATTTGGCAAAACATCAAGTTTTGAGAAAAGAACAAGTTACTCTATTTTTATTCAGTGTTAGTGTAACAGTCTTACGTTTCATTGACCTCATTTGTGTTTGTATGTATGCATTGAACTTTTTTGTGTTTAAATACTTTTAGACTCATCGAGTTCGAAGAGACCTCACAGGCCATCCAGTCCAACACCCTGCCAAAAACAGAAAAATCGCATTTAAAACAGCCCTGACAGATGGCCATCCAGCCTCTGCTTAAAAGCCTCCTTTTGCATCACTGCAATTAGTGGAATCTGGTCTTTCAGTTCTAAGGGAACCCGTTTTCTTTTTTAGGATTGCTCAAGCCTTTCCTGAAACCTCCCACCATGGCATCTCTCTGGGCACAAAAGGCATGTCTACATATTAGGAAATATGTCCTACTGAAGGGGGAGAAACCTTTAAGTGTGTATTTTTCTCTATCTCCTTTTGGATAATGTATGTATTTTTCTGAAACTTAATAAAACATTTGAGAAAGGCAAAAAAGGGAAGATGTTTGACCATCTTTCAGGAGTGCTTTAATTGTGTATCTCTACACATGGCTGGAGAAGAGGTTTGGAATGGATGACCAAATCTATGAATCCATGATTCTGTTTTCCTCTGTCAAATGGAAGACATCTCTTTCTCACACAGAAAACCACAAGAAAAAAAACCCAAACCCCCAATATCAAAGAAAAAAAGAGAACAAAAATAAAATGGAATAAAATAAAAAGGTCTCTACTTGAAAAAGGCACACACCCCGAGGGTCAGAGGCAGACAGAGAAATGAAGACAGAGAAATGAAGATACTCATCTTTCTTTCAAAGTAAGAAGACAGATGTAGTTCAGGAGTCTCCCAAGTCGATCTGAGTCAGCAGCTCCACTGTGCATGCCTACGTACGACAAGACAGCTTTCCTCACACTCTCATTTCTGATGAATGGGAACACACACACTCACACTCTTTTAGGGAACCCGTTCCTTTGTTTCTCAGAGGTTTTTCGTAGTGGTGTTTTTACCTTAACAGCATTTTCCTTCTTGTCTCACTCAAATTCATTCTAGAGCCTCAACCTTGAGTTATAGGATCTTAATGTCCCTTTCCTTCCTTGACCCCAAAAGCCCAGTTCCAAAGTAAGAGGCTCACTCAATGAGGATGAGTTCTGGTAGGGAGACTGCATCACCAGGGAGGCCATCAACCTCATTGGATGGGGCAATTTGCCCATCATACGCTGTTTACAGGGCCCTCTTTCCACGGAGCCCATTACACAACACACAATTACTTCTTCCGGGCCCATAGCAAAAGGGGACAGTAAGCCTGGGCAGCGAGGGAGGTGGGGGGAGGGAAGGGCCTAGAGATACGCTGCCAATGGGGGGGGGGGGAGTCAGGTGGCGACGCTTCCCCCCCCCCCCCGAAATGGCTCAGAGGTATGTTGGGCAATGTGGGGCGTGGAATGACTGGTTCTCCAGGCCGACTCCCATCCAACACTTAAAATTAATATCACATTGCAACATTTGACAACACGTTCTACTGATAATGTTGTTTACCTAATACAATGCCCTTGTTTACTGTTATATATTGGAATAACCACCAGACCCCTTAAAACTAGGATAAACAAACATCGTTCACGCATAAGGAATGGATCCACTGACTCTTCACTGTATTTACATTTTAATGAAAAAGCCCATGCGTATCATAGCTTTAAATTTTGTGCTTTAGAAAAAGTACTGCCCAGACCAAATGCAGATGTGAAAAAACTTCTTCTACAAAGAGAATCCTTTTGGATTTTCAAACTACAAACATTAATTCCTCAGGGGCTAAACGATAGAATTGAATACACCTGTTTTCTGTAACATGTAACTTTACTTAAGAGGCATCCTGGAAATCTTTCATTTGCTCGTTATAGAACTCCACTTAAAACAGAGCCAGAGCTACTAATAGGAATGTAAGTAGAGAAGCGTGTTTTTTACCATTTTCTTTTAAAAAACATTTTCCTTAGTAATGTTAATATGGGAGTTTCATATATCTATTGTGTATGTTATTTTTACTCCTTTATCTAGTGTACTAAGCACAATAAGATTAAAACAGACACAACACCCAAGGAAGTGATAACGAAACAAGGGGAACAACCCGGGAGACCTTGTTGTGTACTAGTTCTTGGCGTTGCGAAGCAAACGAAGAATTCCTTTGAATATAGAAACTTATCTTGGACACTGAATATCTTTACTACAATTTAAATTGACCCAAGATTCTACGCGACTCCAGGAATAATATGGACTTGGTTGTCTCGTTATGTCTGTTATTTACTCCTGATATAGTATATTTTGTGAGATTATGACATGGATATTGTATCTTTGTTTAAGATACCCTGAAAACAATTTTGTTATATGCAATATAGTTTGAAGAGAATTACTTTAATATAGAGTTGTAGAAACCTAATTTGTATTACATTTATTGGGATTTTTACAAGAGTGTATATACACATACATTTTGGTTCTCCAGACCCCCCGCAGGGACCCCACAAATATGCCATGATACGTGGCAAATCCTAACATCAGTGTCATAAGATTGCATGTCTCTTTCATTCGGTGCAATATCAAAAAGTTTGACATCATCCATGGCGCTCACAACAGTCAAACCGTGTGTCAAAAGGGTGGAAACATCTAATGTTTGGATAATCTCTGCTGCAGCAGGCAGAAGCATAACTTCAGGAAAGGGTGAAAGTTGGACCCTGTGAAGCTTGCCAAGTGGCAGCGAAGGCTGAGGGAAAGGAGGCACAGCTATAGAAGTAGCAGGAGGAGGGTCCCACAGAGTCAGGGTGACAAGGATGAGGAAACAATGATCAATGGCTTAGGATCACAGAAATAGGAATGGGACTTCAGGAAAGGTGGCTTCAGGGTGGACTCCCAGGGAAGAAATGTCCCTCAAGAACAGAGGCTAAATTGCTTTCCTACAAGTAGGCAATGTTTTCCCACAGACCCAAGTCTTCTATTGTTTTGAATGCTTTTTCCATGCGTCGACTCTGAATCTTCCAATGGCCTCCAGGGTCAGAGATCCAGTTGAGGCAGATTTTAATTCCTTTTCCAGCAGCTGTGTAACTAGGCCACTTCTTGTCAGATATTTCCACAAAGCAACATTGCTGCATGCCAGTCTAGGTGAGCAGCTGACCTTCCTCCCACAACTGGTACATCCATCCCATGGACCTGTTTTGGCAGTGTTTCCTATGCACTCTCCCACCTTTCTTAATCTGGAGCCCACAATTTAATGCTTAGTACACTCAGGAAATCCCCCCAAACACCACTTCCATGAAGATGGCCAGAAGAAACACCCAAATCATGGCATACCCAATTTTGAAGACATGAGTATGCCATGGCATCGAAATTTGAAGACTTGGATGTTCCAACCTGCTTTTGAATATTAAGTCAGTTCTTATCACCACCCAGTCTTAATTGTTTACTACCCTAATCTCCTTTATTATCACTTTATTCCTATTCTTAATTTTATTACCCTGCGTTTTTGCACATGCCTGCCTTCCCTGGCAATCTTTAATAGTTCCACCATTTTCGTTCTGATATCTACTGGTGTACCTTATGAATGTTTATTTTATTGTTCATTGATTTAATTATATAATTATATATGTTGTTATTGTAGCTTTTATCTGTTTGATTTTTGGACTTTATCCCCATGTCATAGAATCATAGAGTTGGAAGAGATCTCACAGGCCATCTAGTCCAACCCCCTGCCAAGTAGCAGGAAAATGACATTCAAAGCACCCCCGACAGATGGCCATCCAGCCTATGCTTAAAAGCCTCCAAAGAAGGAGCCTCAACCACACTCCGGGGCAGAGAGTTCCAGTGCCGAACAGCTCTCACAGCGAAGAAGTTCTTCCTGATGTTCAGGTGGAATCTCCTTTCCTGCAGTTTGAAGCCATTGTTCCGCATCCTAGTCTCCAGGGCAGCAGAAAACAAGCTTGCTCCCTCCTCCCTATGACTTCCCTTCACGTATTTGTACATGGCAACATGTTTCCTCTCAGCCTTTTCTTCTGCAGGCTAAACATGACCAGCTTTTTAAGCCGCTCCTCATAGGGCTTATTCTCCAGACCCTTGGTCATTTTAATCACCCTCCTCTGGACACTTTCCAGCTTGTCAACATCTCCCTTCAATTGCAGTGCCCAGAACTGGACACAGTATTCAAAGGTGTGGTCTGACCAAAGCAGAATAGAGGGGAAGCATGACTTCCTTGGATCTAGACACTATATTCCTATTGGGTATTTTTGCTGCCGCATCACATTGTAGGCTCATATTTAACTTGTTGTCCACAAGGACCCAAGATCTTTTCACACGTACTACTGTCGAGCCAGGCAGCCCCCATTCTGTATCTTTGCATTTCATTTTTTCTGCCTAAGTGGAGTATCTTGCATTTGTCCCTGTTGAACCACTCCAAGTCCCCTGGGAGAGATGGAGACAGGTTATAAATAAAATAATTGTTGTTGTTGTTGTTGTTATTCCCAGTATGCACAAGTAAACATTCGAAGAAAGCAGGTTTGGGCTGATCTGTCTGCCTGCGTTTGTTATATCTGTTGCACCTCAGGCTAAGTTCACCTTGCTATAGATACCCAGTCAGACACACAGGTAGTCTTTTGAGGTTTTTATTAAGAAAGCAGAATATAAATCAAGCAAGCAACCAAAAGGTAATTCAAAGTTGTAGTGAAAGAGTCAATAGGTCCAAGAGATTCACAAAGTACATAAATGTCTAATAATCCAAAAGGGCTAGGTCCATAGGTTCAAAGAGCATGGCAAGAACAATAATCCATAAGGCAAAGAATTAGTCCATAGAGTCCAAAGAACAAGGGCCAAGGATCCAAGAACGCTGGCAAGGTAAAACATCCACACAGATGAAGCGATGAATTGCACTGACAAAGAATAGTCTGTGAAAGCATACTTTAATAACAACTCAGGAATGCATTTCTCTTCCCACAGCTAGACTCCCGTTTGCGCGCTAAACGCTCACTTCTACGGACCTGGGAACCCATCCAAGACAAACGGTCCTCTCTGGATAACTCATTGCTTGTGCTACCGTTATCTTGCACCTGGTCAGGAGCTAAACTGTCACCCTCATTATTTTCCAAGGCTGAAGTCTCTCCCTCATTATTTCTCAAGGGAAGAAGAATGTCAGCCTAACCGTTAGCTGTTTCTCCTGGAATCAGCAGTTCATCCTGCTCAAACCGAAACTGCATGTCTGAGCTGACTTCAGCCTCAGACTGCTGATCTTGAATCCCAAACCCAGAATCCCCTTCATCTTCATCTAGAATCTGGCCAGCCTGCGGCTGGGGTACACCACTATCCCAGACAAGCCCCCGACTGAAAAATTAGACCTGCTGCAAATCATCCTGTGGACACACAGATTCCGAATAACAACAACAAAAACAATCATAATCATAATCTTTATTGATTGCCCGCCTCTCCATTTGGCCCAAGGCAAAACAAAGTCTAGTTAAATACACGTATAAAACCACATAAGAAAACTTAGTTAAATGCAACCAGAAAAGCATATTTTAAAACACGTACATATTACAATACAAAACACAGAATATGATGTAAAAGCCATAGTTAAAAGACAGTGGGTAGGCTTTCCAAAAGACGTAGGCAAGCAGCAGAATCGCTCCTAGATGTTCCTATAACTAGTCTTGCTGCCTTGTTTTGAACTAATTAGAATTTCCAAACTAAGTACATTATTTAGAAGACAGGGGATTGAAATGAGACTTGTACAAAATTCGAGAAACATTCTGGTTGCAAAGTTTTTCTGATACATAAAACATTTGAACATCTCTGGATGGCTTCATTTTCTCTTGTGCTTTTTTAAAACATCAGCTAAGCATATATTTGGAGCAGCATGTTTGAATAAGATCTCTTTTCTGGCTTTATGAATTACATCTTTTGGACCAATTCAGTCGCCTCCGAGGCGATCACGGAAATGGAGATGCGTGGGAGGAAGGGCCCCATTCCACCCGATGAGTCCTGGGTAAGGAGAGAAATGCAGGCGCCCTGTCTTCCTGCAAAGGGGAAGGGGAGGTCAGGATTTCACTTTGCTCTTCTCTTTCCTTGACAGAGCACTCTGGCCAGTGGAAGTGATGAGGACGCACTTTGGGGACAGCAGTCCCAGGAATCGAGGGAACTTCTTCTCACTTTTTGGGTGTGGGTTGGGCCTTTTTTTGGGCTAGGGGGGTCTTTGGGTGTTATGTACTAACATATTTTTTTTGTTTCTTTTAGTGAAGAACAAAGTCTAGTTATTGAAGATCTAGAAGACTAAGGTGAATTGGGAAAATAGAGGGAGGGGTGCACCTGGTGGCACAGCAGATCAAACCACTGAGCTGCTGAACGTACCGACCAGAAGGTCAGTGGTTTGAATCCAGGCAGTGGGGTGAGCTCCCGCTGTTAGCCCCAGCTTCTGCCAACCTAACAATTCAAAAACATGCAAATGTGAGTAGATCAATATGTACCGCTCTGGCAGGAAGGTAACAGCGCTCCATGGAGTCATGCCGGCCACATGGCCTAGTAGGTATCTACGGACAATGCCAGCTCTGAGCCTTAGAAATGGAGATGAGCTTTAACCCACAGATTCGGACATGACTAGACTTAATGTCAGGGGAAACCTTTATCTTTAACTCTCCCATTTCAGATCCATCCTCTTCCTGGGACTGCTGTCTCCATCGTGTGTCCACCTCCTCCCCTGGTCAGGGTGCCCAGTGATGAAGAATCCATCTCGAATGAGGCCCTTCCTCCTTCCCTCTGACCTTGTTCTCCTTTCTCCTTTGCAGAACATCAGGAAATTAGGTATAAATTTTTGGAAATGATGTCGGGGAGGTGGTGTATCAAAATATACCCCATAAGGTAAGCCCTTCCTCCTTCTTTTCTGGTTGTTTTTTCCCCCTTCTAAATAGCTTCACAGGGTTCTGATACTAATGTTCGGCTGATTTCTCTCCTTCTTCTCTAGTCCTCCAACGCAAGATCTGGAGGCCTCCTCCTCCGAGGCGATCATGGAAATGGAGACCTGGGTAAGGAGGGAAGGCAGGAGGATTGTATTTCTGTGAAGAGGAGGGGACCAGGATTTCAACTAAGTCTCTTCTCTTTCTTCCACAGCACCAATGGATGGCATCTGCTGGCCGGGATGCGAGGAGGAAGGGCCCAATTCCACCCGATGAGTCCTCGGTAAGGAGCGAAATGGAGATGAGCACTAACCCACAGATTCGGACATGACTAGACTTAATGTCAGGGGAAACCTTTATCGTTAACTCTCCCTTTTCAGATCCATCCTCTTCCTGGGACTGCAGTCTCCATCGTGCGTCCACCTCCTCCCCTGGTCAGGGTGCCCCGTGATGAAGAATCCATCTCGAATGAGGCCCTTCCTCCTTCCCTCTGACCTTGTTCTCCTTTCTCCTTTGCAGAACATCAGGAAATTAGGTATAAATTTTTGGAAATGATGTCGGGGAGGAGGTGTATCAAAATATACCCCATAAGGTAAGCCCTTCCTCCTTCTTTTCTGGTTGTTTTTTCCCCCTTCTAAATAGCTTCACAGGGTTCTGATACTAATGTTCGGCTGATTTCTCTCCTTCTTCTCTAGTCCTGCAACGCAAGATCTGGAGGCCTCCTCCTCCGAGGCGATCACAGAAATGGAGACCTGGGTAAGGAGGGAAGGCAGGATTGTACTTCTGTGAAGAGGAGGGGACCAGGATTTCAACTAAGTCTCTTCTCTTTCTTCCACAGCACCAATGGATGGCATCTGCTGGCCGGGATGCGAGGAGGAAGGGCCCCATTCCACCCGATGAGTCCTGGGTAAGGAGAGAAATGCAGGCGCCCTGTCTTCCTGCAAAGGGGAAGGGGAGGTCAGGATTTCACTTTGCTCTTCTCTTTCCTTGACAGAGCACTCTGGCCAGTGGAAGTGATGAGGACGCACTTTGGGGACAGCAGTCCCAGGAATCGAGGGAACTTCTTCTCACTTTTTGGGTGTGGGTTGGGCCTTTTTTTGGGCTAGGGGGGTCTTTGGGTGTTATGTACTAACATATTTTTTTTGTTTCTTTTAGTGAAGAACAAAGTCTAGTTATTGAAGATCTAGAAGACTAAGGTGAGTTGGGAAAATAGAGGGAGGGGTGCACCTGGTGGCACAGCGGATCAAACCACTGAGCTGCTGAACGTACCGACCAGAAGGTCAGTGGTTTGAATCCAGGCAGTGGGGTGAGCTCCTGCTGTTAGCCCCAGCTTCTGCCAACCTATCAATTCAAAAACATGCAAATGTGAGTAGATCAATATGTACCGCTCTGGCAGGAAGGTAACAGCGCTCCATGGAGTCATGCCGGCCACATGGCCTAGTAGGTATCTACGGACAATACCAGCTCTGAGGCTTAGAAATGGAGATGAGCTCTAAACCACAGATTCGGACATGACTAGACTTAATGTCAGGGGAAACCTTTATCTTTAACTCTCCCTTTTCAGATCCATCCTCTTCCTGGGACTGCTGTCTCCATCGTGTGTCCACCTCCTCCCCTGGTCAGGGTGCCCAGTGATGAAGAATCCATCTCGAATGAGGCCCTTCCTCCTTCCCTCTGACCTTGTTCTCCTTTCTCCTTTGCAGAACATCAGGAAATTAGGTATAAATTTTTGGAAATGATGTCGGGGAGGAGGTGTATCAAAATATACCCCATAAGGTAAGCCCTTCCTCCTTCTTTTCTGGTTGTTTTTTCCCCCTTCTAAATAGCTTCACAGGGTTCTGATACTAATGTTCGGCTGATTTCTCTCCTTCTTCTCTAGTCCTGCAATGCAAGATCTGGAGGCCTCCTCCTCCGAGGCGATCACAGAAATGGAGACCTGGGTAAGGAGGGAAGGCAGGAGAATTGTACTTCTGTGAAGAGGAGGGGACCAGGATTTCAACTAAGTCTCTTCTCTTTCTTCCACAGCACCAATGGATGGCATCTGCTCCGCAGCCCGGCTGGGATGCGTGGAGGAAGGGCCCCATTCCATCCGATGAGTCCTGGGTAAGGAGAGAAATGCAGGCGCCCTGTCTTCCTGCAAAGGGGAAGGGGAGGTCAGGATTTCACTTTGCTCTTCTCTTTCCTTGACAGAGCACTCTGGCCAGTGGAAGTGATGAGGACGCACTTTGGGGACAGCAGTCCCAGGAGTCGAGGGAACTTCTCACTTTTTGGGTGTGGGTTGGGCCTTTTTTTGGGCTAGGGGGGTCTTTGGGTGTTACGTACTAACATATTTTTTTTGTTTCTTTTAGTGAAGAACAAAGTCTAGTTATTGAAGATCTAGAAGACTAAGGTGAGTTGGGAAAATAGAGGGAGGGGTGCACCTGGTGGCACAGCGGATCAAACCACTGAGCTGCTGAACGTACCGACCAGAAGGTCAGTGGTTTGAATCCAGGCAGTGGGGTGAGCTCCCGCTGTTAGCCCCAGCTTCTGCCAACCTAACAATTCAAAAACATGCAAATGTGAGTAGATCAATATGTACCGCTCTGGCAGGAAAGTAACAGCGCTCCAAGGAGTCATGCCGGCCACATGGCCTAGTAGGTATCTACGGACAATGCCAGCTCTGAGGCTTAGAAATGGAGATGAGCTCTAACCCACAGATTCGGACATGACTAGACTTAATGTCAGGGGAAACCTTTATCGTTAACTCTCCCTTTTCAGATCCATCCTCTTCCTGGGACTGCTGTCTCCATCGTGTGTCCACCTCCTCCCCTGGTCAGGGTGCCCAGTGATGAAGAATCCATCTCGAATGAGGCCCTCCCTCCTTCCCTCTGACCTTGTTCTCCTTTCTCCTTTGCAGAACATCAGGAAATTAGGTATAAATTTTTGAAAATGATGTCGGGGAGGTGGTGTATCAAAATATACCCCATAAGGTAAGCCCTTCCTCCTTCTTTTCTGGTTGTTTTTCCCCCCCCTTCTAAATAGCTTCACAGGGTTCTGATACTAATGTTCGGCTGATTTCTCTCCTTCTCTAGTCCTCCAACGCAAGATCTGGAGGCCTCTTCCTCCGAGGCGATCACGGAAATGGAGACCTGGGTAAGGAGGGAAGGCAGGAGGATTGTACTTCTGTGAAGAGGAGGGGACCAGGATTTCAACTAAGTCTCTTCTCTTTCTTCCACAGCACCAATGGATGGCATCTGCTGGCCAGGATGCGAGGAGGAAGGGCCCCATTCCACCCGATGAGTCCTGGGTAAGGAGCGAAATGGAGATGAGCACTAACCCACAGATTCGGACATGACTAGACTTAATGTCAGGGGAAACCTTTATCGTTAACTCTCCTTTTCAGATCCATCCTCTTCCTGGGACTGCTGTCTCCATCATGTGTCCACCTCCTCCCCTGGTCAAGGTGCCCAGTGATGAAGAATCCATCTCGAATGAGGCCCTTCCTCCTTCCCTCTGACCTTGTTCTCCTTTCTCCTTTGCAGAACATCAGGAAATTATGTATAAATTGTTGGAAATGATGTCGGGGAGGAGGTGTATCAAAATATACCCCATAAGGTAAGCCCTTCCTCCTTCTTTTCTGGTTGTTTTTTTCCCCTTCTAAATAGCTTCACAGGGTTCTGATACTAATGTTCGGCTGATTTCTCTCCTTCTTCTCTAGTCCTTCAACGCAAGATCTGGAGGTCTCCTCCTCTGAGGCGATCACGGAAATGGAGACCTGGGTAAGGAGGGAAGGCAGGAGGATTGTACTTCTGTGAAGAGGAGGGGACCAGGATTTCAACTAAGTCTCTTCTCTTTCTTCCACAGCACCAATGGATGGCATCTGCTGGCCGGGATGCGAGGAGGAAGGGCCCCATTCCACCTGAGGAGTCCTGGGTAAGGAGCGAAATGGAGATGAGCACTAACCCACAGATTCGGACATGACTAGACTTAATGTCAGGGGAAACATTTATCTTTAACTATCCCTTTTCAGATCCATCCTCTTCTTGGGACTGCTGTCTCCATCGTGCGTCCGCCTCCTCCCCTGGTCAGGGTGCTCAGTGATGAAGAATCCATATAAAATGAGGCCCTTCCTCCTTCCCTCTGACCTTGTTCTCCTTTCTCCTTTGCAGAACACCAGAAAATTATGTGTAAATTGTTTTACTTGCTGTCATGAGAGGAGTAGGTAGTAAAAGGGAAGTCATGTATTAGATCACCAGGAGGGGAAGTCAGGGATGCTGCTCTTCTCCCCTCTTAAAGAAGTACTGAGTGGGGAGGAAGGGCCCATGGAAATACAGATTTGGAGACTTTTGGGGTTGAATCTACCACAGGAAAGTAATGGCCCTAAAACAGCCCCTCTCTCAAGGCAACTCCTTCTTCCTCCCTCTCACCTTGTTCTCCTTTCTCCTTTGCAGAACATCAGGAAATTATGTATAAATTGTTGGAAATGTTGTCGGGGAGGAGGTGTATCAGAATATACCCCGTAAGGCAAGCCCTTCCTCCTTCTCTTCTGGATGGTTTTTTCCCCTTCTAAATAGCTGCACAGGGTTCTGATACTAATGTTTGGCTGTTTTCTCTCCTTCTTCTCTAGTCCTCCAACGGAAGATCTAGAAGCCTCCTCCTCCGATGAGATCACGGAAATGGAGACCTGGGTAAGGAGGGAAGGCAGGAGGATTGTACTTCTGTGAAGAGGAGGGGACCAGGATTTCAACTAAGTCTCTTTTCTTTCTTCCACAGCACCAATGGATGACATCTGCTCCGCAGCCCGGCTGGGATGCGTGGAGGAAGGGCCCCATTCCACCCGATGAGTCCTGGGTAAGGAGAGAAATGCAGGCGCCCTGTCTTCCTGCAAAGGGGAATTGGAGGTCAGGATTTCACTTTGCTCTTCTCTTTCCTTGACAGAGCACTCTGGCCAGTGGAAGTGATGGGGACGCACTTTGGGGACAGCAGTCCCAGGAATCGAGGGAACTTCTTCTCACTTTTTGGGTGTGGGTCGGGCCTTTTTTTGGGCTAGGGGGGTCTTTGGGTGTTATGTACTAACATATTTTTTTTGTTTCTTTTAGTGAAGAACAAAGTCTAGTTATTGAAGATCTAGAAGACTAAGGTGAGTTGGGAAAATAGAGGGAGGGGTGCACCTGGTGGCACAGCGGATCAAACCACTGAGCTGCTGAACGTACCGACCAGAAGGTCAGTGGTTTGAATCCAGGCAGTGGGGTGAGCTCCCGCTGTTAGCCCCAGCTTCTGCCAACCTATCAATTCAAAAACATGCAAATGTGAGTAGATCAATATGTACCGCTCTGGCTGGAAGGTAACAGCGCTCCAAGGAGTCATGCCGGCCACATGGCCTAGTAGGTATCTACGGACAATGCCAGCTCTGAGGCTTAGAAATGGAGATGAGCTTTAACCCACAGATTCGGACATGACTAGACTTAATGTCAGGGGAAACCTTTATCTTTAACTCTCCCATTTCAGATCCATCCTCTTCCTGGGACTGCTGTCTCCATCGTGTGTCCACCTCCTCCCCTGGTCAGGGTGCCCAGTGATGAAGAATCCATCTCGAATGAGGCCCTTCCTCCTTCCCTCTGACCTTGTTCTCCTTTCTCCTTTGCAGAACATCAGGAAATTAGGTATAAATTTTTGGAAATGATGTCGGGGAGGAGGTGTATCAAAATATACCCCATAAGGTAAGCCCTTCCTCCTTCTTTTCTGGTTGTTTTTTCCCCCTTCTAAATAGCTTCACAGGGTTCTGATACTAATGTTCGGCTGATTTCTCTCCTTCTTCTCTAGTCCTCCAACGCAAGATCTGGAGGCCTCCTCCTCCGAGGCGATCACAGAAATGGAGACCTGGGTAAGGAGGGAAGGCAGGATTGTACTTCTGTGAAGAGGAGGGGACCAGGATTTCAACTAAGTCTCTTCTCTTTCTTCCACAGCACCAATGGATGGCATCTGCTGGCCGGGATGCGAGGAGGAAGGGCCCCATTCCACCCGATGAGTCCTGGGTAAGGAGAGAAATGCAGGCGCCCTGTCTTCCTGCAAAGGGGAAGGGGAGGTCAGGATTTCACTTTGCTCTTCTCTTTCCTTGACAGAGCACTCTGGCCAGTGGAAGTGAGGAGGACGCACTTTGGGGACAGCAGTCCCAGGAATCGAGGGAACTTCTTCTCACTTTTTGAGTGTGGGTTGGGCCTTTTTTTGGGCTAGGGGGGTCTTTGGGTGTTATGTACTAACATATTTTTTTTGTTTCTTTTAGTGAAGAACAAAGTCTAGTTATTGAAGATCTAGAAGACTAAGGTGAGTTGGGAAAATAGAGGGAGGGGTGCACCTGGTGGCACAGCGGATCAAA